>NW_017680426.1:7562-9972 GCF_001879085.1 Nicotiana attenuata | reverse complement strand
TCTTTCCATGACTTTTCTTCTTCCTTACGAAAGTTGACATTTAATCAAAAGTGACCTTAGGGGAAAAACCACTTTGTCAGAAAGAACTAATACCAGATTTAATTTCAAAAATTAGTCTCCCGCATATAGGTAATTAAAACAGTATATTCCCCTCTGCAAGAGCTCATATTTTCTTGCTTTCGGATATGTAAACTTCTGAGTGAACATTAACCAAGTAAAAACAACAGCTTTATACCACATTAATATCATATCCAGACTTAAACTCATTTGTGCATCAATTTCCAGACAAATAAGTCAAAATTAACACATTAAACCATATCCAATGTTACAATATACAAATTCTTACTTTTTACAGGAAAAATGAGTGATCAGTAATTCCTGTATGTACATTAGTTCCAGAAAAAAGGTGAAAAATAAACGCATATATACAAGTCAATAATTGCTTACTTATTAATTGACTTAGTATCCAGATTGGACAAGAAGCCAGTATATTCTCGATTTTCCGCAACGAAAGCCACGTCCTCATCTGATACTTCAACTGCCTCATCAGGAATTTCAGGTAGCAGCTCCGGCGGTAGCACAATCTTTTGCTTTTTCTTACCCATTACTAATGGTCTCTGAAAGAGAAAAAAAATATTAATAATATACGACCTATGAGCTTCACTAAGCATGAAAAAAAAGTACAGGTTAGTAGCTGTGAGCACCCACAGCGTGACTCAAGAAAGACTTTTGTACTTAATCAGTTAAATTTAAATAAAATTGATATTTGCTAAAACGAAAACTAGAACACATTCACGAATTAGAGACAGACTTGGGATAAATATGCTGAGAGGAAGAAGAACATACGCTTTAATTTAATTTTCTTTATTAAAGAGAGAAAGAGCAGAATATGGTGCGTGCAGAAAGAGAAAGGGGAGGAGGGAAGCGGCTGAGTGTGGGAATTAATTTGAGGTCTCAATCTGAATCAGATTGGACGCAGGTTTGGGTTTGGGTTTGGGTCTATACATTCCTTTGAATTTTCTTTCTGTCTCTAAATATCCAATTTGATTGTCATGTCCAATTTGCATCTTGGCTTGAATCTTGAATAGTTTTGATATTTTGGGCATTTGTGTCGTATACATTGATTTCCTTTTGGGATTAACTATACTTCAGGTCGTTTATCCTCGTAACAAAACATAGTTAAAAAAATGAGCCTGAAAAATATGCTGCACTTTCTGGAATTCCCAATATGTAAAAGGATTAATAACCTGCAATTAATTAATGACTCAATAACTCATGATAGGAAACATATAATTATAAACATGATAGAGACACTGATTTGCTTTCTTCATTTACTTTAAGTATTCCAGAAAATAGCTTAGCAGCAAAGATGAGACATATAATTATTATAATTATATACTTTTGTAGTTTTGTTTTATTATCATCAAAACACAATATTCTAACTTATGATTTATCTTTTTTTTTTAGGTCCAAGTGCAATCATACCCCGTGCTCCTAAAGTACGCTCTCATATTTGGGAACATTTTGAGGTGAAAGAAGATAACGGAGAAGTTCGCAAAGTAGAGTGCAAGTATTTTGGTCGAGTCTATAATGTTCATATAAAGAGGGATGACACATATAGTTTAAGAAATCATATTAAAGTGGACGTTCACTATAAAACCTATTGAAGGATGGCTTCATTCAACTTCAAGAAGGAATGACTTCTATAGCGTTAGAAAAGTAAATTGACGTGAGAGGACTTAGATTTTTTTTTTTTGACTTAGATATAAGTTGCTAATATTCTTTGCTGAAGTGAAAGTTTCATCCTTCAATAGTTCAGGTGTTTCCTCCGTTTTTCAATGCCAAAGTAGATGATCTCTATTTTTTCTGCCATATCTCACTTTGCACATTTTGCACATTTAAACCCAATCATATAATAAAATCAGATAATAAATAAAGCCAAATACAACAATTATTCTAAGCTCGAATTCTTGAACCCTGAACCAGAGATTCTGGGTCTGATCCCCAGCAAAGTTGCCAGAGCTGTCACACCTCCTTTTTACCTGCGCCCGCAGGGGCGTAAAGGGAGTTTTTCCAATTTAAGGATAATCGAAACGGAATTTATTTATTTAATTCAGAGTCGCCACTTGGGAGATTTATGGTGTCCCAAGTCACCGGTTGAATCCCGAACCGAGGAAAATATTGACTCTGTATTACAGTCCGCGAACCAGAAATCCGAGTAAGGAATTCTGTTAACCCGGGAGAAGGTGTTAGGCATTCCCGAGTTCCGTGGTTCTAGCACGGTCGCTCAACTGTTATATTTAGCTTTATTTATCTGATTTTAATACATTTTGAACATATATGCAAATTTTAACTTTTAGCCGCTTTTATTATTACTATTTTAAAAGAGAATTGCAACGTCGTGAAAACA
>NW_017680426.1:0-2140 GCF_001879085.1 Nicotiana attenuata | reverse complement strand
CTCTTTGAGGAATCAGGTCAAACGTAGTTCACCCAATTCCTTGTTGTTTTCCTTTTCACTTATTTATTATTTTTCTTTTTCTTTTTCTTTTCTTTATCTCTTTTTTGTTGCTTTGTTGTTTTCTTATTCTTTTTCTTTCTCCTTTTCTTTTCTTATCTTTCATGTTTGTGTTTCTACTCTTTGCTACCGATTCCGAAAGAGGGGTATGAAAGAAAATAAATAAGGCTCAACGGGTTAACGAAGGATAAAGTGTTTAGTTAGCAGAACAAAATGCCTTCGTCATTCCAATCTTCAAAACATGCCAAGTGCAAACAACACAATTAAACATTCGCAACATCTTCTGATTGTGCCAGACTTGATAACCATATCCACACATTCGCCTTTTCATCTGTCATTTTTAAAACACCGTTGGGCAACACTCTCACTTTCATTACCACGAACGGACCCCTTGTCAATATGGCCAACTTGATTTTATGGTTTCTTTGTGTTTTACTTGCCCCAGTTTCACATGGCTCGGGCTCCAAATAATCTCAAAAAGTCCACATCTGTTTATTTTCAAAAATGATTTCGTTGCTTCTTGACTAAACCGACTTTCAGATATAAGACTGAGAATTATGCATGTCATGTCACCAGAATCGGCGCTGAACAAAAGACAAAACAAAAGGATAAAAGAACTAAACAAAGAAGATGACTGGAGGTAACAAAAGACCGGAATTTGCATTAGACAAACGGTGAAAGTGCTTAAACAACAAAACAAACAGTTACAACCCTAGAACAAACCTAGATAACACCGCATGAGATACTAGACAAATGAAAGGATAAGAGGGTTTGACCACAAGACAATATACGGATTACAACCCTGAACTAACTTGGACAACATAAATGACAACAAAACAAGCTACCAAGATTCCTTCCTAGTGATGAGGGAATGACTTTTCAATTGCTGGGCTTGACATTTAGCCACAAATTTGCTCATCAGAATCAGCAAAGCCTTCTCTAATTTCAACATCATTAACTTCAGTTAGCAGGTTCCCGAGGGGATTCTCATACTCCATGTCACCAGGCATCATCCCCACAAAGTGTGCATCATGACGTGCAGGTAAAGGATTCTGCGCGATATTCTGGGTGTCACTGTCTTGGATCACAATCAGGTTTTCCTGGATCTTGTGTTTCCGGCTTACCACAAACCGACCACCTCAATTTTCTTCACAATTCAAAACAAAACATGTTAGAATGGACTCAGTCGGTCCTCATGATTAACAACATCTTTTTTTTTCATTTTTTCTTTTCCATTTTTTCGTTTCTTTTTGCTTTTTTGGTTGTGGTCGAATCTTATGGAGATTGCCTACGTATCATGACCCCGCATGAATCAAACCTTGCGTAGTTCAGGCAAATGAAAGGTAAACAACAATGAAACATTTTTTGGAATTTTCAATTTTCATAATAAAACAGACTGGGTTTCAAAGGTTTAAAGATGACCTACAAACTCGAAAATCAAACAACCCACATATTCTAATCAAAAGAATTACAAACTCAAAAACAAACGGCCAGCTTCCTTTCCCTGTTTGCCAATTTCAACCAAATGGCTATTTTTGCAAACGTGGCCCCTTCCCAATTTCTCATGAATTTTGAGGCCGGGGAGGATCTATTTTATGACACTTTTACAAACTTGTCCGTTCTTTTACGAAAACATCCTTTCGACAACTGAAAGATACTCTAAGGCTATCTCGGCAAGAACGGTTCAATACACTGCCGAAGCTGGCTCGGCTTATTTTGACCAAAAATCACAACGGCATTCGCTTGCCCACTGACTCTTTTTTTTCTTGTTTTTCAAATTAAAACAAAAGACCTGGTTTTGCAAACACGACCTTTCGGCACTTCGGGGACGAAGATTTTAAGGCTGTGTGGGTCAACCGGCCAAAATCTAAAAAATGACCCAAAGGTGGCTGTTTATGCAAAGCCAGCCTTCCGGCGTCCCTTTCGGGAACATTCGGCTATTTTCGACAAAACGCCATCACCCGACTTATTTATGACTCTTTTTTTTTGAAATTAAAATAAAGGACCCGGTATTGCAAACACGGCCTTTCAGCGCCTCGGGGACGAAGATTTTAAGGTTGTGTGGGTCAATCGGCCCGAATCT
>NW_017680425.1:10467-13590 GCF_001879085.1 Nicotiana attenuata | reverse complement strand
TTTCGGTTCAGGGTTCAAGAATTCGAGCTTAGAGTAGCTGTTATGATTGGCGTTATTTATTATCTGATTTTCCTACATGTTTCATGCTAAATGTGCTAAATGCTTTACCGCTTTGATATTACTTGAACTGTATTTAAATGTCTTCTTACGCCACCCATCTGAGTCTTCTGAAAATGGTGCACACGTTCGCGTGGCCCGCTTTTTCTGTAGAAATTATACCAAATAAGACGGGGCTGGGCAAGCAACAAGGCCGGGCAGACTTTCGTGCTCCCGGTACGTTGCCCCCTCCTCGACCCCAGTTGTCCGCTCGGGTAACCCAAGTCTAGACCACAGACCCCAGGTTTTAAACCTAGAATAACGCAACCTCATGCCGGATCCCTAGTAGGAACGATTATTTGCATCACGTGCATTTGACCTTGGGGACTCAACACAGGGGTTAGGTCCGTCTAGGACAGGTGCACCCAAATTAAAAAGACCATCCTGATGCATCTTACGTGCTACTTGCGTATTTGTTTGTTTCGGCTTGCATGTTGATCGGCTTCTAGAATAGGGAAAGAAAATAAAAAAAAAAGGAAAAAAAATCAAAAAAACAAAAAAGAGTGAGAGGTAGGTATTTTTAGAAAATTCTAAAACCTTGCCGAATTTTTGAGAAAATGAAAGAAAAAGAAACCTTTTGTTTTCAAAACATAGTTGGTTTTGTCAAATCTTCCCGAACTACCCCAGTTTGATTCTCACAGGGCGTGGGATATGTAGGCAACCCCCATCGGGTCCAACTTTCCTTTTTGCACAAATAGCCCAAGAACACCAAAATTTTAATTTTTGTCACAAATAAGTTGGGTGATGCCATTCTTGTTTAAAATAAGCCGAATGTCCCCAAAAAGGGCGCCGGAAGGCTGTTTTCGCAAGAACAGCCACCTTGGGTCATTTTCAACGGTTAGCGGGCACAGCCTTAAAATCTTCTTCCCCGAAGTGCTAAAAGGCCGTATCTGCAAAGCCAGGGTTTTGTTTTTGAAATAAAAGTTTTTGAAAAAGAAAAACAAAAATTTCCCAAAAATTGTTTCCTTACTTCTCGCATTTATTTTCAAGAACTACGCTTGGTCTGATTCATGCGGGGTCATGATATGTAGGCAATCTCCATAAGATTCGACCGTAACCCTAAGAGAAAAGAAAAAAGGGAGGAAAGAAAATAAAAGAAAAAACAAGAGAGGAAAAGAAAAAAAAAAGAGAAAGAAAATAAGAAAACCAAGAGAAAGAAACCATGGCAAAAAGCAAAGGCAAGAATGAAAGAAAAGAAAAAAGAAAGTGAAAAAAGAAAAAAAGAAAAGAAAAGAGAGGCAATGAAAAATGAGAGAAAAGGGCAAAAGGAAAGAATAAGGAAAAGCCGGGATGACGCATGCAACCGTTGCAAAACATATAGAAACACATTTAACTGTATAGGTGCATCACGCCTCAACGTGCGATTACCTATCTGTTATTTGCCTCAAACTAACCGTTTGCTGCTGTCATATTCCAGCTTAGGTTTTATAGAAACGGTGGTTGGTTTTTAGTAAACTGGCATCACATCAGTATTTTACTAGATCAAAAGGGAGAGTAGAAATGTCTTCGGAAATGACCTTGCCAGCCATTCCCATCCCAGAAGATGGCCCAATCTCGGGCATCCCGACCTCGGAATCTGCAACGGCTGAAGAGAACAGGATCTTACATCTTAGGGTCATAGAGATGTGGGATGCGTGGACGAATGGAAGGGAACCTCCAAGTGCCATCCCCGAATTCCCCGAACTGTTCCCTAGATCAGGGGGTACCTCCAATATTCCCATCTGCCATCCAAATACCCCACTGGAACAGCCTACCATATCGGCTCATTTCGTAGGAACACCTTCTGAGGTTCGCCCCCAGGTGTTCATATCCGGAGGAGTCCCCAATATCTTTACCGCTTCCCCATGCTCCGCTACAACACAACCCGCACTCCCAAAACCAACCATTTTTGATCCGTCAGCCTTCACATTCCAAAATCCTATTTTCCAAATGGAGCCTCCTCAGTACCCCACCTATACTTACTCCCAACCACCTCCATATGAGTTCACAACGGGACATGAAAAGACTCCCAATGCTCCCGAACAGGATGAAAGGGCAAAAAGGATGAGAAGCCTAGAACAAAGCCTCAAAAACATGCAGGGTTTAAGTGGGCAAAAGAGTGTGTCATATGCTGATCTGTGCATGTTCCCTCATGTGCATTTGCCTCTGGGATTCAAGACTCCGAAGTTCGAGAAATACGATGGGCATGGTGATCCCATTGCTCACCTTAAGAAATACTGCAATCAATTGCGCGGGGCTGGAGGAAAAGAAGAATTGCTCATGGCTTACTTTGGGGAAAGCTTGGTGGGCATCGGCCTCCGAATGGTATATGGGATCAGGACATTTCTCGTTGGCACATCTGGGACGACCTCGCAAGAGACTTTGTTAGACAGTTCCAGTACAATATAGACATTGCTCCAGACAGGAACTCATTGGCAAATCTGAAAAAGAAGTCCTCTGAGAGTTTTCGGGAGTATGCAATCAAGTGCCGTGAGCAAGCATCGAGAGTAAAGCCTCCAATGGATGAGATGGAAATGGTCACGGTATTTCTTCAAGCTCAGGAAGCTGATTATTTCCAAAATATGATGTCAGCTATGGTAAACCATTCGCGGAAGCTATTAAAATTGGTGAAATGGTGGAGAATGGATTAAAAACAGGCAGAATTCTGAGCCAATCAGCCATTAGAGCAACCTCCCAAGCCATTCAAGGCGGGTCTGGAGGAATGGCCAAGGGTAAGAAGAAAGAAGAAACATCCATGGCGGCATCAGGTGTAAGAAGACACCGCGCTCCTAGACCCATGTTTTCAGAAAGAATCCCTCAACATTACTACCCTCACCATGACATGGCCTATGCTCCTCAACCGTATGCGGTCATGAATGCTCAACCTCTTGTACGACCGCAACAACATGCCAATAGAAACCAAGCTCTATTTCCAAGAAACTAGCCTCCTCACCAAAACCACTACAATCCCCGTCCTCCACAGAACAACTTCCCCCCCCGTGAGCCACCCAGGAGGCAAACTTTAACTTCCACTAGTGATACTACTCA
>NW_017680425.1:0-6549 GCF_001879085.1 Nicotiana attenuata | reverse complement strand
AGAGTAAGGAATACGAGACATCTCCTTTTTCTCTTCATCAGTAGATGGACTCTGACTAATACTCAATTTGAAGTGTTTAGCAAGAGGAGTACTAACCACTTTTGCATCTGTCATATTGAACCTCTTGAGTACCTTCTCAATGTATTGCTTTTGAGACAGAAATAACTCCTTTCTATCTCTGTGTCGGTGGATTTGAATGCCCAAGATTTTCTTTGCTGGCCCCAAGTCCTTCATCGCAAACGATTTGCTCAACTGCTTCTTAAGGACTGCAATTCTGGATTTATTCTTTCCAATAATAAGCATGTCATCCGCATAAAGCAATAAAATAATAAAATCAACACCAGAGAACTTCTGGAAGAATACACAGTGGTCTGAAGAAGTTTTCTTGTACCCTTGTTCTTCAATGACAGATTCAAACTTCAAATACCATTGCCTTGGAGCTTGTTTCAATCCATACAGGCTCTTTTTCAATTTGCAAACATAATTTTCTTTTCCCTTAGTTACAAAACCCTCAGGTTGCTCCATATAAATCTCCTCATCTAAATCACCATGAAAAAAAAGCAGTCTTGACATCCATCTGCTCAACCTCTAAATCTAGACTTGCGGCTAAGCCTAGAACCACACGAATAGAAGACATCTTCACAACAGGGGAGCAAAGTCAACTCCCTTCTTCTGGCCAAAACCTTTAACAACTAACCTCGCCTTGTATCTAGGCGCAGAGGTATGGTTATCTTGCTTTATTCTGAATATCCATTTGTTAGATAAATCTCTCTTACCTTTCGGCAATTTTACTAACTCATATGTGTCATTCTCATGGAGTGACTTTATCTCATCCTCCATGGCTTCAATCCACTGATCTTTATGAGTATCTTGCATGGCTTCATCATAATTCTTAGGTTCTCCCATATCAGTCAAAAGTACATACTCATCAGGAGGATAGCGCATGGATTTTTGCTTCTTCCTTGTAGATCTTCTAAGAGAGGTTTCCGGAGCATTCGAAATAGTTACCTGAGCAGGAATTGGTTGCTGATCAACCACAACTTCATCAACTGAAGCATCCATAACATCTACACCATGATGATCGTTTTGATCTTGATCACTATCTCCATCATTGTCTTGGGTTACTTCATGTGCAATAGGTGCCTTAGCAATAGAAACTGGATCACTTTCAACTAAGCTCTCATTACTCTGAGAATCTATCTTCTCAGCTTTGTCAATATCTTCAATAGTCTGGTCTTCAAAGAATATTGCATCACGTCTTCTAATAAGTTTATTGTCAACTCGATAATAAAAACGACACCCAAATTCATCTTGACCATAACCGATAAAGATGCACTGCTTAGTTTTGACATCCAGTTTCGATCTCTCATCTTTAGGAACATGCACACAAGCTTTACACCCAAAAACTCTCAGGTGAGCATAAGAAACATCTTTGCCAAACTAAACTCTGTCTAGGACATCACCATCCAAAGCAACAGCAGGAGACAAATTGATAACATAGGCTACAGTGTTAAGTGCTTCTGCCCAAAATGTATTTGGAAGTTTAGCTTCTGAAACCAAGCATCTAACTCTCTCAACTAGAATTCTATTCATCCTCTCTGCCAAACCATTCAATTGAGGCATCTTGGGCGGAGTTTTCTGATGACGAATTCCTTGTTCCTTGCAATAGTTATCAAAAGGACCACAATATTCACCACCATTGCCAGTGCGAATACATTTTAATTTCTTCCCCGTCTGTCTCTCAGCTAAGGCCTGAAATTCCTTAAACACGCCAAGTGTTTGATCTTTAGATTTCAAAGGATAAACCCAGAGCTTACGAGAATGATCATCAATGAAGGTCACAAAGTAAAGTGCACCACCTTTTGACTTTACTTTAAAAGGACCACACAAATCAGAGTGTACTAGCTCCAATAAATCGGGCTTTCTTGAGGGAGGATGACTATGAAAGGAAACCCTTTTCTGTTTGCCAGCTAAACAATGGATACACCTTTTCAGCTTTGCTTGTTTCAATCCAGAAAGCAAACTTTTCTTAGCCAAACACGTAATCCCCTTATCGCTCATATGACTCAATCTTTTGTGCCACAATTCTAATAAAGTATCACTTTCCACCAGATTTATTGAGTCATTAAGAGTAGAGCCCTGTGTCACATATAATAACTAGACTTGACTCCGCGAGCCACTACTAACGAGCCCTTAGTAAGCTTCCATTGGCCATTAAAGAGGGCATTATGGTAACCTTCATCGTCTAATCTTCCTGCGAAGATCAAATTGAAAGGAAAGTCTGGAACATACTTGACATCTTGAAGAACTAACGTTGAACCATTATTAGTTTTCAAACAAATTGTGCCAACACCAAACACCTTAACTTCACTAGCATGGCCCATCTTTAACACTCCAGAATCAACATGAGTATAAGATGAGAAAAAATGTTTTCTTGGTGTGACATGTGAGGTAGCTCCAGAATTTACTATCCAGCTCGTCTCATGGGATACCAAATTGATGACATTTTCATCATAAGCAAAAAGAAGGTCATCTCGAACAGTAGCAGCAACATTGTTCTCGTTATTTTCAACTTTCTTTCCTTCTCTAATGTCTTGCGACAATTTGCGGCAAAACCTTTTGATATGTCCTTTCTTGCCACAGTGGTTGCATGAAATATTATGGTATTTGGACCTTGACTTACTTCTACTTTTACCTCTATTCCACGAGCCTCTTGTTCTATCTCTCCCCCGGTCTTCTGTAACCAAGATATCTGCTTGTGAGGACGAATCCTGAGATTTTCTCCTTACTTCCTCATTCAACACACCACTCTTGGCAAATTCCACGGTCACCTTACCTCCAGGAGCTGAATTTGTAAAAGAAACACGAAGAGTTTCCCAAGAGTCTGGGAGAGAATTAAGAAGCCAAAGTCCTTGTATCTCATCATCAAAATTAACTCCCACTCCAGACAGCTGATCAAGGACCCTGAAAATCATTTATATGATCAAAGATAGGGTTCCCTTCCTTGTATTTAAAGGTCATCAATTGTTTTAGCAGGAACAACTTGTTGTTCCCAGTTTTTGAAGCATAAAGAGTCTCTAGCTTTTCCCACAATGATCTCTCATGTGTCTCGTTCACAATATGGTTGAGAATAATATCTTCAGCCCATTGTCGTATATATCCACATACTTGTTGGTGCTCGAAATCCCAATCTTTATCAGATATACTCTCAGGTTTATGAGCTGAAAAAACGGGTAGATGCATCTTCTTCACGAACAACAAATCTTTCATCTTGCTTCTCCAAACATTATAATTCCTCCCATTTAAACATACCATCTTGCTCATATTCGCCTCCATTCCGTAACTACCCGGATAAATAACCAAGGCTCTGATACCACTGTTATGTCGAGGAAGAGGCAAACCCGAAAATAAAGAAGATAAAAAATACCAAATTTTAACGTGGAAAACCCTTCAAATCGAAGGTAAAAACCACGGGATCACAAAGATCCAAAAAGCTCCACTATAACAATAAGAGGGTTACAAAAGTTCTCCAAATTGGCTACACAACAAGTGCCAAACACGGAGCAACAATATCAACAAGAGCAACAACTAATCAATTGAAAAAAGAGGAGAATCCACAATAACGAAGCTGTTGTTCGAGGCTCGGAATCAGATGCTACGAGACTCCAAATCCGATCTCCACCGTTCAAATCCAAGACCAAGATGTTACGAACACGCAGTCAAATTTCAGCCCGATCCAACGGTTAAAGAATTGGAAAACGTGATTTGAAGTTGGCGGGTAGGAATAAAAATCTGCAGCAAAACAAATACTTTTCTTCTCTTTTGGTGAAAGCTCTCTCAAAAATAACTCTTATGTGCTTAAGTCTTTCAAAGACTTGTATCAATGAGCATAGAATAATTCTCCAAGGTTGTCCTATTTATAGATCATGAGTGCTGCTTTCTTTTAAGCCAAAACCAACTCTAAATAGGAACAAAAACCAAATCCAATTCCGAATAGGAATGGAAACCAAAAGAGAATAGGATTAAGACATGGGGCCTTTGGCTGGACAACATGGGCATGTGCCCAACAGTATGGTGATAGTTGATAACAGTAGGCGGTGTGCGGCAGTTAATAATGAATATGGATGATGGTATCTTAATGAAATTAAGTCTCTGGTATATATCTTAATCATACAAACATATTTAGACTCATTAAGTGGTTGTGAACTAAAAAAAACTTAATTATTAAGATCTAAATAATTAAGATCCAGACTTTAAAAACAAACGCACTTAATAGAGAATAGAACCACTTTATTTATAAAAATGACCATGAATGTTTATTTTAGTCTCGCCATCTTTCATTGCGTATCTTATAGGAGTAATATTTTTCTTTTCTTTTTTGTTTATATCTTGGCGAAAAATTGTGTTTAAACAAATATCTAATGGCACCAAGTGTGCAGCGGTTAATGAAGTCTAATAAAATCATGTGAACCACGAATTTGGTACCAATAAAGATAAAAGGATTACCCGAATTAAAATACTTCTAAGTTTAATAGGGACGTGAATTTATTTTCTACTTTGTGTTTAATCGTAAATTGCAAACATATGCAGAAAAAGATATTTTAAAAAGAGGAAAAGACTTCAACTTCAAGAGGATTAGTTAGGAAGTAGGACACACACTAACAGGTTGTTTGGCCGGTTGTTACCCGTTGTATTGTATTATATTGTTATCCTAAAATAATGTTTGTTTTGATAGTTTATTTAAAATTGATTGTATCGTATTGTCAAATCCATTGTTCCGGAATAACCAAAAGCCCCATTTTATAAAACAACCGATTTGGTGTGGTGGGATCGTTTCCTATTTTCTTTTCAAATTATGCCCTTATTTATTACTCTATAATTCTATTTCATTATTTAATTTTTTTAATTTTAACTCCAAATCTCCAACCTATTGACCTACTTTATCTTCTTCCATCTTTTCTAGAGTTGGTTTGCCCCGTTCTTTTTATCCAAGTCCCCGTTCAATTCTTTGTCTCTTTCCATCGTTTCAATTTTCTTTTCTTTTTTTTGCTAATATTAGTTAACCTATTTTTTTCCCCAGCTTTTTGCTCTTGTTTTCAAGCTACGTAATTAATCATAAATTAGTAGAAAGAGGTTGTCTTAAATTATTTTTATGTGTAATTCTTGATAAATTTTATTTAAAACAATTGGGGGTATTTTAGTGAACTTCTCAGTTACAGTACTGTACGATACAGTCAAACCAAATAACAAAATGTTATTTAACAACAGTAAACGATACAATGTATTCAAACGTTGTATCCATAAAACGATACAATACAATACAATACAATACATTACGAAACAATGAGTAACAACGATCCAAACATAGTGTAAACTAGCTACCTAGATATATTTATTTCGATATCAAGCTTCAAGATTTCTGGTGAGGTCGAAGTTGGAGCCAGGACAACATTAGTACTCCCTCCGTTCCAATTTATGTGAACCTGTTTGACTGGGTACAGAGTTTAAGAAAAAATGAAGACTTTTGAAATTTGTGGTCCTAAACAAGTTAAAAAGGGGCCCAGAGTATTTGTGTGGTTATAAAAGCTTCTCATTAAGGGTAGAATTGTAATTTTAAGCTAAATTGCTTCTAAATTTAGAAAGCGATCATTCTTTTTGGAATGGACCAAAAAGGAAATAGGTTCACATAAACTGGAACAGAGGGAGTATTAATTTTACAACTGTTGAGATTTGATAAATCTTGTATTCAATACTTAAAACCTTCAACTTAAAGAGGAGAAAAAACGGTCACTCCAAATCAAATTGTTGTCCCAAAAGTTTGACCAATGTAGAGGTAGACCCCACGTCTTACATTTTTAGGCTAATTAGACTGGAGAGCATTTCCTTTGAAATAAAGAACAAGAAAAACATACTCGCAAATCTCAATTTTTGGTTTTCTTTTTTCCCCACACTCCTATAGGAGATTCCAACGAATCATCCATTCTCCAATTCCCAATTACATAACCCCATTGCTAGTCTAAAAGACACAGCCTAGATTTGAGACGCTCGGATTCCGTTTGGCCAAGTTGTCAAAATCTGCTTATTTTGAAAAGTGCTTTTTTCATAAATTCTTTTGAAAAAAATACTTTTGAAAAAAAAAAAAAGGTTTGTGTTTGGCCAATTCATTTAAGAAGTATTTTTTGTAATATTTGATAAACAAATTGTGTTTGGCCAATCTTTCTAAAAAGTGTTTTTGAGTGTCAAATTACCAAAAAGAATAGTACAAAGGTCTTATAATTATTTTAAAGAGAAAAATAAACTTAAATATTTATTGTAAGATACTTTTATTATTTTATTAAATTAAAATATGAAACATAGAGTAAACATACATATTAAAGATTTAAGTCAATTTTACATATATAGTTATGCCAAAATATATAATATTATCTTGTATAATTACTTAGTGTTACATGATGACTTGAATAATTAAAATATCATTCAGTATGAATTAGAAGTCTATTCCACAAATTACTATATATTGATAACCCACCATGAAATAATAAATAAAGT
>NW_017680424.1:11215-13591 GCF_001879085.1 Nicotiana attenuata | reverse complement strand
CTTAAGTGCATCTGAAGTGCAATTTTTCACTTCAAACTTATTGGCCTTAAGTGCATCTGAAGTGCAATTTTTCACTTCAGACTTATTAGCCTTAAGTGCATGAAACCATTGGTTGCACTTTAGACCTATTTGGCCTTAAGTGCATTTGAAGTGCAGTTTTTTTCACTTCAGGCATTTTTTATAACTTCAGACTCATAAGTCTGAAGTTGATCGTAAAGTGGGTACGCTTGTAAACTTTTTTGCAAAGTGGGTATATGTTCAATTGTGACCCCAAAACTGGGTATAGATGCAAAAGCCCCCCCCCCCCCCCCCCCGAGGTGCGTTAAGGATCATTCAATTTGGCTACAATGTGAAATACATGCGTTCTTTTATCGTCTCTCGATCTCGTATATAATAAGAATATATTGGATATATATCACGTGTGACCAATAAGTCATGGTTTCATTTGATGTTAAAATTTATTAATAAGCTTAAAAGGTTGTTTGTATATGCAGTCTTAATGTAATACTCAATCACCCTAGCATCAAAAGAAAAGAATTAAATCAATAAATCAAATAAGCATGAGGTTCAATTTTCAAAGCTAGCTAAATCCTGTGAAAAAAATCACATTGACCAAGCTAGGATGAGGGGCGAATTTATCCCCAAATTATGGTATACGTGGACCCGTTGTCCCATCAAACTAGGTAATTTATGTATTTATTTTCTAGAATTGAGATAATATTATTTGTGAGCGCGCCACTATGTTTCAATAATGTTGAATGGTACACTTAGTTAAATGTTTAGTTATTTACCCAAGGGAATAAGTCCCACTTACTACTTTCTTTTTGCTCATTTTTTTTTAGTGGTTTACCCATATTCTAGAAATTTTAAGTCTGGCTTTAATCATTATAAATTGCAAGCACTACAAGTTTTTTTTAAGTACTCGTGACAATTCCCATAATGAAAAGGTGTCATATTAAGCCTTCTAGTGATTCTATGTATGACATGATGCATATAGGAATGTCAATAGGACGATGCGGATGTAGGACAGTGCGGGTTTTAGTATATGAGGGGCGGAGCGGGGCGGGTTTAGATATATGCGGTGCGGTGCGGGTCAAAATAATTTTTTAAAAATTCTTTGTGGATGCGGAGCGGGTTCGAGTTTTAACTTTCTACAAAATTACAATGTTTTAGCTATTACTGATATTATTACAACCTGGAAATATTTTCTTTTTCAATTTTGAACTTGTGGTTCCTTTCTCCTATAAATTGATTAGTTTAGCCTCAAACTAATTTGGTTTTTACGAGGCATATATTTCATATTGGACATTTGTTTAGTTGACTGTAAATACACATTTTTTTTTTATTATTTGCATCTCTAGGAAGAAAATATTGTTGCGGAAGCCGAATATATAGAAAATGATTAAATCACAACTACTATATCTAAAGGTAGCTAATAAATCGTAAATGAGACAATAATAAAAGGAACACCAGAAATTAACGAGGTTCGGAAAAATTTAATTTTTGCCTAGTCCTCGGAAACAATCAACTCAAACTTTATTTCACTCCAAAATACAAGTGAAATACTACAAGAAGGGAAGAAGATTTAAATGCCTTAGGAGAGAAGAAAACAAGTGAGAGATGTTCAAATGAACAAAACCCTTGCTATTTATAGAAGGGAAATTGACTTAATAATGTCATGCATGACATCATATTAAGTATGATCATGCAATGTAAATGCATCTACCAATTTCTTCCAAAAAAGAAGCTTCAAGTGTTCACACTAGTTCACATTAATCTTGTAAAATTCAACAAATATTATATTATATTATATTTTTTTAGTATTTTAAAGTCCCACTTTAACTATATAGTTACTTTATGTGAGTCAAGTTAGTTGACTTAATTTTTATGTATCTGATCTCATTACCTTGTATGGTACATCTGAATCATTAAAAATGACATACTGATATATCAAACTGAATACCAATACTGATGCATGTAAAATAAAAAATAAGTATATTAAAAACTTTAAAACCAAACACTGTTAAAAATTAAAACGGACAACATTCGATAGGATTTATAGTTATGACTATTCAAAATTGGATTTCTTGGTTTGCAATTAGGATTCCAATAGGAACTTTGCATATATGAATATAATTGAAAATATGATTAAATAAAATAAAATATTATAAATTGAAAAAAATAATAAAGGGAAAATTTTGCATAGCGGAGCGGGGCGGGGCGGGGCGGGTATTGACGCAGGTGAGAATGCTATGTGGGGGATTGGGGGTGGGGTTTGAAACTTTGTGGGTTAAGGCAAAACTCGCCCCGGGCCCGCCCGTGCCCCACCCCGACCCCCACGGGTCGCGTCTAACTGCACAAGCCACTACGGCAACG
>NW_017680424.1:0-10887 GCF_001879085.1 Nicotiana attenuata | reverse complement strand
TATATATATATATATATATATATATATATATATATATATATATATATATATATATATATATATTATACATCCACAAGCTATTTTTTTATTTAAGAGATTAAGTGGGTGGAGATTTGGGTTAATTTTTCTTTTTTTCTTTAAAAATATATCGAATTAAGATAGAAATTATAGAAAAAAGGCCTCATATTCATATTTGGCTTTAGGCCACAACACACTTCGAGCCGCCCCTGCCCGCCCTATTGCCGTATCTGTGCATAATGCGCTTTCTTACGATTATATGATAAAGTATATTGGGATTATAGTAAGTACGATTCAAACATGCATATATCTTTTCAAGTAAAACTATCTTCATACGTTTTTCTGTAAATATACTGCTAAGTTGATGCATATTGGAGTAAATATTTATCTTATACAAGCACATGAAAATATTACATTAACTGAAGTTCATTTAATTACATTCACATAGTAATTGAAATAGGTTGATAAGAAAATCTAACACATCTTCGATAGCACTAGGTGAAAAATATTAAAGTAACTACTATATATCAACTTAGCATCAACATTATGATCTAATATTGCAGGTTGCACCCCGTTTCACTTAACTAATTAGGTAGAAATATTACCAAAAGTACCACCCACCTTTTAGTTAATTTATTTACAACTGTGATTCAAGGAAGGAAAAAATTAACATCATTTCTATACATGCTATAGATACTTGCAATAGATGATATATACAAAATTGGACATTTTACCTCATTCCTATTTTGCTTTACATGGAATGCCTTTATATGCCCACTTGCTTTCACTTCAAAAATTCACACTAAAATTATTAGAGAAAATGGCTTCTTCTTTTTCTTTGTATTTCCTTCTTCTGGTGCTTGTTGCCAACATTTTCTACTTCCAAACCTCTTTGTGTGACGACGCTGCTGACCAGGCATTGATAATGGGTATATGTAGACAAGTGCAAGATTCTACATTCTGCTTAAATACTTTGAGACAAAATATACCAACTCATCCATATACTCCTACTGTAGTAACGCAAGTTGCTATTAGTCAATCATTACAACATGCTACCAATAATCGCATCTTCATAGAGACATCAAAAGCAAGTTCCAAAGACAAAGACATTCAAAACTTGTTTGCTATTTGTGATAGTGGCTATGGATTCTTGATTACTGAGCTCCAAAGCGCTACTCAATCATTACCCAAAAGAGATTTTAATGCCTTAGAAAATTCACTTTCCAAGTGTCCCAAATTTGTGAATGACTGTCAGAGTGCATTTGGTGACAAGACCACACCTGAATTATTAGATAGGAGTAGGAAACAACTAGATCTTGTACTAATGGCAAATATTGCTGAAGGTCTTATTCCGAAATAGATCTTTTAAGTGATTATTATAAATTTTTGTATCTTTTCTGGAAGTTATAACATATTTAAATGGAGAAACTGATCTTGCAATAATTTGTTCCTATTTTTCAAGTGACTACATCATGTCTAAGCTTGTCATTTTCATTTTGGCTTTGGCATTTCAGATTATGATAAGTACGATCCAAACTTGCATATGTTTTTTCACTAAGCTATTGTGTATGTTTTGTAATTAATTTTGAATTTACTAATGCATTCTAAATGTTTAATTATAGACTTACGGAGAAAGTATCATGAAAAAAATCCTAAGATGAAAACAATATTTTGGGAGGAAGCTCAAAAGACTCGAATTGGTGTTCATTTTCCTCTGGATGTGAAGCGCATCGTGTGTGTGTGTATACATACATACATACATACATACATATATATATATATATATATATATATATATATATATATATATAAGTGGTAGGAACACCATCATCTACAATTGAGGCCGCACAAGCCACCGTTTCTATGAGTCGAACATGTTTCTTTATTGTTCTTTTTGGCTTGCTGGTTGCTATTGATTGAAGTTGTTGTTAAGGTTCCTGAGTTGGAATCTCCCCCTCTACTGGCTCTACTTCCAGAGGAAAATCTTCTGTTGTTTCCTCGTTTTCTCCCTGTGTTGGGAAAATTAATTTCCCTCAAACTCCACTTGCTTTGAAGCACCATCAGTTTGTTTGACATCTTCAACTGTCACCTTATCTGTTATGGCAGATTCATCAAAGGTAACATCTCTGTTGAATATAATTTTTCTTGTCTCTGGACACCATAAGCGGTATCCTTTGACTCCAGAAGTAATCCCCATAAATATAGCTTTCTTTACTCTCGGATTCAGTTTTGACTCTTTCACATGACAGTATGCAATTGAGCCAAATACATGCAAACAATTATAATCTTCAGCAGGTTTTCCATACTATTTTTCAAATGGTGGCATGCATATGTTATTGCCTCAGCCCAAAATTCTTTGCCCAAGCCAGCATTGGACAACATACACCGAACCTTCTCCAGTAAAGTCTGGTTCATGCGTTTTGCGACTCCATTCTGTTGTGGTGTATTTCTGACGGTGAAATATCTCAAAATGCCATTATCTTCACAAATCTTATTATAAAGATCATTTTTGTATTCTCTACCGTTATCTGTGCGGAGACACTTTATCTTTCTGCCTGTTTGAGTCTCTATCATCGCCTTCTATTTGAGAAAAATTTCCAGTACCTCATCTTTGGTTTTCATAGTATACACCCACACTCTCCGGTAAAAGTCATCTATAAAGGTTACAAAATTGTGTTTCCCACCTAATGAAGGCATTTTGGAAGCACCCCAAACATCAGAGTGAACATAATCCAAAATACCTTTAGTATTATGGATAGCTGTTCTAAGTTTAACCCTTTTCTGTTTCCCCCTTGACACAATGCTCACAAAACTACAAATTACAAGTCTTTACTCCTTTTAACAACCCTTGATTTGATAAAATTTTCAAGGATTTCCTCCAGCATGTCCTAAGCGCATGTGCCATAGCTTGGTTGCTTCTACCTCCTTGTCATCACAGGATGTCACTGTTGTTGTCCCAATAACTGTACTATCGTGATAGTGGTACATGTTATTATTTCGCTGAATTCCCTTCATTACCACTAGTGCACCGGAGCATAGTCTCATTATCCCATTTTCTGCAACGACTTTGAACCCCTTTGACTCTAAGGCTCCTACAGAAATGAGATTTTTCTTCAATTCCGGTACGTATCGAACATCTGTTAATGTTCTGATCAATTCATCATGGTTTCTTAATCGGATTGAACCAAATACCATATGCAGTAAGGGATTGTTATTTGCGGTGTGAATAATTCCACATTCTCCTTCTTGAAAATCGACGAACCAGTCCCGATTGGGACACATATATGATTGCTACAAGATGAATCCAGCAACCATATGTCACATGGTTTGAATGGCTCAGTTGTAACTAGTGAGAAATCAGAGTCATCACAATCAGCTACATTTGAATCCATGATAGCCTTCCCATTGTTAGGTTTGGCCTTGTTTTTCAACTTTGGACAGTCTTTCTTCCAGCGCCCCTTTTCTCGGCAAAAGGCGCATTCATCTTTGCTGGGTCTGGATCTTGACTTGGATCTTCTTTTCTTCGTTCTCATATGATTTTGAGAACGACCTCTCATGACCAATGCTTCTCCTTCTGCACTCTTTTGTTTTTCTCTTTCTTTGTTCATAGCTGTACAAGGCAGAACAAACTTCTTTGAGAGATACTTCATCATTCCCATAAATTAGAGTAGTTTCGAGGTGCTCGTACTCATCAGGAAGTGAACTTAATAACATTAAGGCAATATCTCCATCAATAAATGTCACGTCCATATTCTGCAAATCTGTCACCAACTTATTGAAGTTGGTGATATGATCATTCATTGTAGTACCGGGAACATATGTGGAGTGTAACAGTCTTTTTTTCATGTAAAGTTTATTTTGACTGTTTTTCTTCAAGAATTTATCCTCCAATGCATTCCACAATTTACTTGCAGAAGTTTGTTTTGTGTATGGATACTTCTGTTCTCTTGCGAGGTAAGATCGAATGGTACCACAAGCAACGCAGTTGATAATCTTCCAATCTCCTTCTCCGATATTGTCTGGTTTCTTTTCTTCTGTCACGACCCAACCTTCCCTCAGTTCGGGTATCGTGATGGCACATAGTCTTAGGGACTAGGTAATCCTAATTCATATTGTAATACCACAATAATAAATGAAATTTAACACTCTTGAAGCAGAAATCTCTACAAAATTTATAATTCCCAAAATCCGGTAGTACAAGTCATAAGCTCTACAGAGTTTCGCTACAACTTCTAAAGACAACCGTATGGAAATAAGTACAACAGTGTGAATATAAAATAGGAAGGTTACTCCGAACCCTGCGAACGCAGCAGCAGGGCTACCTTGATCTCCTCGACAAGAATCCGCACAACTACTATCGAACAATACCTAGATCTGCACAAAAAGAAGTACAGAAGTGTAGTATGAGCACACCACAGTAGTGCCCAGTAAGTATCAAGACTAACCTCGGTGGAGTAGTGACGAGGAACAGTCAAGACACGTACTGGTCTAATAAACTAAACAAGTATAAGTATAGAAACATTCATAACATGATATCTATATAAATACTACGCGATATGGCTAGAAATACAATAATTGCAATAAGGTAGGAAACATCAAGTAACAGCGGAACACCATAATAAGAACACAAAAAAGTAAACAGAAACTACAACCTAAATCCGAAATCACAAATACAGTAAGGACAAGTCATAACTCAGCAACTACAGCAGTTTCACATTAGGTCTTAGCCAACAACTTCAATCAATTAGTCAAATTCTTCAATTGATAAAAAACGTATCAAAATATACTTCCTTCAAGTAAATGTTTTATTTTTCAAAAGTAGTTCTCTAAAAATGAATACCTTTCGAATATAATCTTTTCAAATAAATATCTTTCGAATATAAGTCACCCTGTGACACCTTATCTCATAATCATACAATACGGGTCGCAATACCTGAACCCTAACACTTGGCATCCTGAGACCTCATCTCACCTCATAATCATGACAACTCACGTGCCCAAAGGAGCCATTCTCACATGGAAGGCAAATAAGCAGGGTGTGCGTCTATACTCAGTAATATCAAGAAGCCTCCTATCCGATAAGGGTGTTTAGCCACGTGTATGCTTGTGCAAGTGTCCTAACGTAGTTCATACCAGCTAGTAAGTGTAAGGAACATAACAGACATCACATATAATGTTTACATAGGGATAGGATCAAAGAGAACAACAACTCAGAACACAATGATATTAACAGGGGATCTCCCAGGATACCGTCCCATAGTCCCAAACGTAAATGTACAGAGGATCTCTCGGGATACCGTACCGTAGTCCAAATCATAAATGTGTAGGGGGATCTCCCAGACTACCGTTCCATAGTCCCAAAGTAAATATCCAGTTCAGGGGGATCTCCCGAGATACCGTCCCGTAGTCCCAAACATAAATGTGCAGGGGGATCTCTCGGAATACTATTTCGTAGTCCCAAAGAAAACATGCAGGGGGATCTCCCAGAATACACCTTCGTAGTCCCAAAGTAAATATGCAGCACAACTAACAGAAACAACAGTTACAGCACAACAGAAAACTCGTACATCACCACAATACGTATAACAACAACAATGACAATAATACAAGGTACGACAAGTAAATCAACTCAAGAACTATAAATCACAAAGAAACAGTTGAACCAACTCATAAGGAATAACCACAGAAAAGAATGCTGGCATAAATGGAACAGTTCAACAAAGGGAAAACTAACATGTAGCAATGATCCCACAATATACAAGTTAATAACAAGGAAATCAACACGAGTCCAGTAGTCCCAAATAAAGGCAAGTCAACAAAGATATAGGTAGGTTGAAAATTCACGAGGATATTCGACAATTCAATTAAGGAAAGATGATCTTAGGTTCACTTAAGACTAAACAATTTCAGGAGGGATAATAATAATTCCCAAATAAGACAAGCAGCTATGAAAAGATAGCATGACAATATGAGAGGCAAAATTCTTCAGTAAAATCAAATAGGATTCAATTAGGCAATAAGAGTGAATCATGAAGCAATTAATTCCAATTAAGCATGTAGAGGTGAAACATAAATAGGAAACTCAGTCCTATCAAGAATAACTTCATACATAGTGAATATAAGGACCTAAGAACCCTAAAAGGCCAATTTCCCACAAATAAGTCCGAGTACGCACTCGCTACCTCGCGTACACGAACTACAATCAACATAGAAGACTCAAATCCTAAGGGGAAGTCCCCCACACAAGGTTAAGCAAGATACTTACTCAAGAGCGACAAAGTGATACTCTAATATGCACTTCTCGGGTGAAAAGACCTCCGGACGGCTCAAATCCAACCAAATTAACTTCAAAGCACAAATAAAACACATAAGAAGCTATCACAGATCATAAAGTCTCAATCTTTAACAAAATTCGAAAATCGGTCCAAAAGTCGAATCCTGGGCCCGCACCTCGGAACCCGACAAATTTTACAAAATCCGAATACCCATTCCAATATAAGTTCAACCATACAAAAATTATCAAATTATGATACTATTTCGTCCCTCAAATCATGAATCTTCATTTTGAAAATTTTCTTCAAAACCCAACATTTTTCTCAACTCAAAACACAAATTAAATGATGAAAATGAATATAAAATTAGGAATATGTTAGATTCTAGGTGAAGAACACTTACCCAATCGATTTTCTTGAAACCCCCCAAAAGAAGCTCCCAATCCAAAGTTTAAAACTCAAAATATGACGAAATGGCCAAACCCTCGACTTATATGATTCTGCTAGGACTTCCGCATCTGCGGTCAAGAAACCGCATCTGCGGGACCGCATTTGCGAGAGAGAGTCCGCATCTGCGAAATCTGCTGCCCAGGACAGGGACCGCATCTGTGGATATATAGCCGCATTAGCGACACCGCAAAAGCGAAAGGGGAATCGCAGGAGCTAGATTTCACCGCAGGTGTGATAGCTGGCAAGCTCCCAAGCCTTTATGACCGCAGAAGCTCCCAAGCTCCCAAGCCTTCATGACCGTAGAAACTCCCAAGCCTTCATGACCGCAGAAGCGGCCAGGCTTACGCAGAAGCGGAGCCGCACCTACGCTCCAAAGTCGCAGGTGCAAAAACACCAGAAATCAGACATGCTCAAAACCATGCAAAACATCAGAAACTCGTCCGAATCACACCCGAGGCCCCCGGGAACCCCCGTCTAAGCGCACAAATAAGTTCTATAACCTAAAACGGACTCGCTCGAGGTCTCAAATCATATCAAACAACATCACAAATGCAAATCGCACCATGAATTGAACTATGAACGTCCAAATCTTTCAACTTTGGAAACTTGTGCCGGAACCAATCAAACCAACCCGGAATGACGCCAAATTTTGCAGACAAGTCCCAAATGATAAGACAGATCTGTTACAACTCTCGGAATTGCATTACGACCCCGATAACACAAAATTCAACTATGGGTCAAACTTCTCCATTTTCCAAACTTTAACTTTTCCAACTTTCGCCGATTTGCCTCAAATTACTCTACGGACCTCCAAATCCAAATCCGGACGCGTGCCTAAGTCCAAAATCACCATACGAAGCTATTAAGATCATCCAAAACCCATTTCGGAGCCGTTTACTCCAAAGTCCAATTCTAGTCAAATTCTCACCGCTTAAGTTTCCAAAACTAGATTCCTTCTCCCAATTCGACTCTGAATCATCCGTTAACTGAATTTGATGTTTTAACCGTCAATACCACACAAGAGGGGGGATGATTTGTGTGGTACCCAATTTTCGCTTATCAGAACTATAGAAGGACCTGGTTCTTCTAGGTGTTCCAACTACTATTGTTTGCGGAATGGTAAATACAGAAAATAAAGAACATAGAGATTTTTACGTGGAAAACACCTGACTCAAAAGGTGAAAAAACCACGACCTACTACTCAGTAGGATTTTCCCAAACTTCCACTAAAATCACTGAGCCAAAATAGCATTTACAAAACTCTTTGTAAACCTAAGGATTAACTCTAATACCGTTTTGGCACACAACCTCAACTGTTGCGACAACTTCAAGTTAACACTAACTTGAAACTCTAAGTACCTACTACAATTGCTTCTATGAAAGCTGAAAGGTACAGTGTAAAATCACCTACTACAATTGAACTAGAATAAAAGACAGACACTTGGAACTGGTTCTTCTATCTTGTTCAAGTAGCTTCAAGATTGCACACTTGAATCACACATAAAAGTCTTGCAAAATCGCCTTGCTCTTTTGCTCTCAATATAAGTTTAACTTCTGCTTATGTACATTACCTGTAAAAGAGAACAACACTGATATTTAATGGGTTAGTGATTAGAGATTAACTAGGATACAGATTCTACTCTCCCATCGTAGAAGAGTTCTAGTTGATCTCATACTCTAACACTATCCTCTTCTTAAACTGTGTTCTCTTCATGTAAGGAGTCTTTCTCTCCTTATCTAGTATGCAACCTTTTCGATCAGATCTGGAGATATTACTTCTGATAAGTTAGATTTATCTCCTTAACGTGCATCTCACATGTTTGGGTCGATCATGACTGTGTTTCACAAGATGAACCTGGTCCATGTCTGAGTTCTTTTGTCAATCTTCAAAACTTCACCTATTCTTGGGCCAACAAATTCCCCCTTTTTGATGATGACAAACTCTGTGCTTTTTACTTACTTGGATCCTGTAAGAACTCAGCTTAACCACCAATACAAAGTTTTTTTAGAAAATTCCTTATCATCAAGGACTAGGTTAATTAGGTTATAAATATCACTTATTCAGAATATGTAAAACACAATCTCTTCCCCCTTTTGGCATCATCGAAAAGTTGCATACAATGTGTGAGTCCCAGATTTAATTAGTACTCATGGCCACTGGGGCAACTGCAAGTGCAATCATGGATTAATCATCAGTAATCAAGCAAACATATTTAAACTACCAAGGAAAGATTAACATTAATCAAGAGCAAAAGACAGTAGATATCATTGATAGATGATATGTTGCTACCACAATCCACAACCAGAAAGCCAAAATATTCAAACCATGAGCAAAAAGAAAGAAAAATCCCTAATCCGGGTCACTGAAGGTACTGAACATGTTCAGGAGACAAAAGCTAGAATTCATAAGGCTTGGGGGAGCTAGAGGGTTGGTTTTGGGCTTGGAGAAGATTCAGCATATTGTGAAGAATTCCATCATTCTTCTCCTTTTCCTTAGCAATCTCAATTCTGAGGGCATCCCTCTCAGATTCCACCTCTGCCACACGAGCCTTGAGCCTAGCTATCTCAGCATCCTTGGCTTCACATTCCTGAACTAGAACCCTGACTTTGCTATTGATAGGAGTCTTCTTGGATACACCAGGTTCATTTGGGATGGCATTGACTAAATAGTCACAAGAAATCAGAGTATTAATGCCAAAGTGATCCTTGCTCGAGGCCATTTCCCATTTCTTCAGAGGCACGTTGAACCTATCCAGAACCGTGGTCAAAATAAAGCCATAGGGGGTATCATGAGCCTTAGAGCCATTGATGACCCTGTCCAGCAGCTTGATGATTAGTGCAGGCCAATTGATTTGCATTCCTCTTTACAGGCACTCCATCAGCACACTAAAACCATATAATTTGCAATATGCCTTCTCTCCTGTCTGGGTAATAGACACTTATTGACAAATTCAAACAAGATGTGCTCAGGCCTCATTTCACTTTTCTACACAGCCCTGGCTTCATTCACATCTTCAGCATCACAAAACCTCCTGGTAATTTCAAGTGCAGTAGGAAGGGAGTCCAGACACGGCCACCTTTGCCTTGTATAGTCATCAAACCCTTCAGAGGGTATATCAAGGATCTCTCCCAATTTTTCAGCATCAAAGGACACTTGAACTCCTTTCACCAGGCTGCTAACCTTGCCATCCTTAACCTCTGCATTAGCCATGAACTCAATAATTTCATTTCTGGCTAGCCTTATATCCATCTGAAGGACCATGTCCTTCCACCCCTGAGCAGTCAAGGCATCCACCAGTCTTATATTCCTGGTTCCACCAGGTCTTTCAACAGTCTACCCTTCAAAATCTTTCTTTTTCCAAACATGGCAAGCTTGTCTTGTTCACCAGACTCATCTTCTTCTTCTTCTCCACTCCATTCCTCATCTTCTGAAATTCTCACTTGTTTACTTTTCACTGCAGACCTTTTCCACTTGGCTAATGAAGGTTCAACAGCTTCAGACACAGAGGAAGACTTCTTGGAAGAAGTCTTGGGCCTTTTGGGCTTGGGCGTCTGAACCTCCACTGGTGTAATTTCCTCCTGATGGACCAGTTCCATCTCGTCAACTTCAACAGCCTCTGAGGGCTCTGCAACCTTCCCTTTTCGTTTAGCCAGCTTTTTCTTTTTACTCTCATCTAGAGCCTTTTGGAGATCACTCTCACTCTACTTCACCCTGCTTCTTGTAGCTCTACCCTTTGGCAATGAAAATTCAGTAGTTGTTGAGGATGAAGCCTTTCTTTTCTTGGAGGGTTTAGGAGCACTGGGGGCTTTTGGTGTTGTAGGTTTTCTTTTCTTTGGATCATAACTCGCCCCAACTTTTTTCAAGAGGTCTGCTAGGGTCTCTTCAACTGATGAACCAGGTTCATCTCTCTGTGAACTTAAGTTAACCAACCCTTCAGCAGCTTCACCAGAACCACTTCCCCCTGACTTCTTGCCACTCTCTTTTACATGTTCTTGTTCAACCCCATAAATAGCAGGTACAGACGAATCCGCAGTGGGTGAATGATCAACCACTCCTTTACCTTTTCCCCTTACTTCACCACAGTCACCCTCTCTCTCTTTTTCTTTTTCAGATTTCTTTTTACCTCCACTCCTTCTTACCTCAGGT
>NW_017680423.1:7051-13592 GCF_001879085.1 Nicotiana attenuata | reverse complement strand
TCTGCCCCAGTTTCACACAATTTGGGCTCGAAGTGATCTCAAAATGCCCTTACTTATCTCCCTCGAATGTCCTTACATCTTCAATATTGTTTCATTGCTTCATTACGAAACTGACTTTTAAAAACTGGGCTGAGAATTATGCGAGCATGTCATGTCACCAGAACTAGCATAAAAAGAATTGTAAAAGGAGAAGAAAACTAAACAAAATGACTAGTACTGGCAGGAAACAGAGAATTGCATTAGACTGAAGGTGAAAGGGTTTAAACAACAGAACAAGCAAACAAACCTAGACAGCACTAAACAAGCTATTACGTCTAAACAAACAAGGCAAGGTGAAAAGATAGAAAGGTTTGAGTCACAAGACAATATCCGGATTACAACCCTGAAATAACCCGGACAACAGAAATGACAACAAAATAAACCACCAAAACTCCACTCCGGCTGACCAAGAAATGGAGCGTCTTCCCAATTACCAAGCATGACATCTTAACCACTGAGTTTCGCATCAATGTTGCTGGAACCTTCACCCATTTCAATATTATTGACTTCATTCAACAAGTTTTCGAGAGGGTTCTCATACTCCCTGTCACCATGGATCTTCCCCACACAATGTGCATCATCATGTGCGGGTAAAGGCTTCTGTGCAATGTTCTGGGTGGCACTGTCCTGGACCGCAATTATCCCTTCCTGAATCATTCTTTCTATCTCTCTTTTCAAATCCCGGCAACTTTCGACATCGTGCCCCTGGACAATGGAATGGTATTCACACCTTTTAGAAGGGTCAAAGCCTCTTGCACGCTTGTCCACATGATTCGGAGGAATGGGTGCAATCAAGTTGTATTGCTTTAGTTTCTCAAACAAGTTTGCATATGACTCTCCCAAGGGGGTGAAAGTTTCCTGCTTCTGTGCCCTCTCTTGCTTGAAATTTTGGCTGGACCGCAAACCTGCTCCAGGGGGGATTCTTGTAGGCTCTTAGGGGTGGGTAGGTGTTTTGAGTTGGGTAACCATTTTGTGGGGTGGGTGCGCGCCATTGCGCATGGGTAGGATATTGGGGGTATGTTTGGGCATGGTGGACAGAAAAGTGAGGATATTGTTGTGGTGGGCTATATGGAGTGTGGGGGTAGGTTTGGGGATGGGGTCGAGGTTGGTTGTAATATGGTGATAGGCCCCTGGACCAAGTTCTTGATTCAACTACTGCCACATCTTCTTTCTTTTTCACTACCCCTCCAGTGCCGCTCTGGATAGCCTGGGTAGTTCCCTTAATTGCAGAATAGCTCATGATTTTGTTGGATTTAAGCCCCTCCTCCACCATACTTTCCAATTTCACTACTTCATTGAAAGATTTTCCCACTGCCGACACCAAGTGACCATAGTAGGTAGGCTCCAAAACCTGTAGGAAGTAATCAACCATCTCGCTTTCCCTCATTGGAGGATCGACTCTTGCCGCCTGTTCTCTCCACCGGAAACCATACTCTCTGAAGCTTTCCCCGGGCTTCTTCTCAATTTTGGTCAGTGACAGATGGTTCGGGACAATTTCGAGATTATATTGAAAGTGGCCTGCAAACGCTTGGGCCAAATCATCCCACGTGTACCATCGGGCATGATCCTGTCGCGTGTACCATTCCAAGGCCGCACCACTGAGACTTTGACTAAAGTACGCCATCAATAATTCATCCCTTCCCCCAGCTCCTCTCATTTTGCTGCAGAATCCCCTTAAATGGGCTACCGAATCACCATGTCCATCATATAAGTCAAACTTGGGTAGCTTGAATCCTGCTGGCAACTGGACATCGGGAAACAAGCACAAATCCTTGTAGGCCACACTGACTTGGCCACCCAATCCTTGCATGTTCCTGAAGGATTGTTTCAGGCTTTTTACTTTTCGAAACATCTCTTCCTGTTCCGGATTCTTAAGCGGCTTGTCAGTTTCCACCGGGAGCTCAAAGTGAGGGGTGTAGGAATATGGCTCAGGAGCTTTAAAGGTAGGCTCAGGAGGGTAGTACTGGCTATCGTGAGTTTGAAACAATGGCTCACTAGAAGATCTTTGCAATGTGGCAGGTGAAGGCGCCACAAAGACAGGGGTGATTGGTGGAGGAGGGTTTTGTTTGGGTAGTAGAGCTTGGGGAGGATAGGAGGTGGTGCCATAACTCTGTTGGTAGAAAGGGAAAGTTGGCGAGGAATTCACAGTAGGAGGCTCCTGGGACTGAGCCAAAGGTGGGATATATGCTGGATTGGCGGGATAAACTGGCGCCGGCTGACCCTTAGCCCAGGCCTGATACATCTCGGCCATCTGCTGCCTCAACTTATACATCTCTTCCCTCATTGCTTTGACATCCACCACGTCTACCTCTTTTGACAGGTCCATGATACTGGTATCTGATTCTTGACCTGCCGTGTTCAGTTTGTTTTTCGACCGAGTGTTGTAGGAATGGGTTGCCAGGATGCCAACCAACTAAACCACCTGCCTGGACTCATCATCAATGGCTTTGTTAGCAGTTAGAGCGTTAACAGATAGATAACCGCACATTTGGGGAATGAATGCACCTAAGCAGTTAACCATTTCTATTATAATTTCGCTTGGTTGCATGCGTCATCCTGGCTTTCATTTTTCTTTATTTGCCATGCCTTTCCTCTCATTCTTCCCTCGTGTTTTCCATTGTTTGTTTCTTGCCTTTCCCTCTTTTCTTTTGCTTTTCTCTCTTATTTTTCCCTCTTTTTTTTTCCTTCTTTTCTTTTGCCTTGGTTTTTCCTTGTTCCTATTCGCTCCTTTCCTCAAAATTGTTTTTCCGCTCTTTTCTTTTCTTTTTGCCTTTTTGTTGTTTTCCTCTCTTTTCTTTCCCTTTTTTTTTGGTTATGGTCGAATCCTATGGAGATTGCCTACGTATCATGACCCCGCATGAATCAGACCAAGCGTAGTTCTTGCAACTAAACGCAAAAATAAGGAAATAAATTTTGGGATTTTTTCAAATTTTCAGTAATAAAATCTCGATTACAAAGCTACTAGATTACTTGTGTTTTCTTGAAAAGGAAACTACAAAAGCAGACTCACAATAATAAAATACAGACTCGATGACTAGGAATACGTCAAAGCTTCCTGGGGACCGCGGGGCATCACTCGGCATCGCCGCGGGCATGCGCAAGACTGAGAATGTTTCGATGTCAACTATAGGCTATTTAAAGAAAGCTGGCCATGTAATGACTTATTTTGACATAAAAAAGAAAAGTGGCTATTTTTCAAAAATATTTATTTAAGAAAGCAAAGACTTGGTTTTGCAAATACGGCCTCTCAGCACTTCCGGGAGGGGGATTTTTAAGGCTGCACCCGCAAACCATTTTAAAATGACTCAGGGTGGCTGTTCTTGCAAAAACAGCCTTCCGGCGCCCTTTTGGAGACATTCGGCTTATTTTAAACAAGAATGGCGGCACCCGACTTATCTTGACAAAAAGTTAAAGTCTTGGTATTTTTGGCTATTTTTGAAAAAGGGTGGTTGGACCCGATGAGGGTTGCCTACGTATCTCACATCCGGTGAGAATCAAACCAGCGTAGTTCGGTCGAATAAACTAACTACTTTTGAAAACAAGACTCATTTTCATTGACAAATACACTATTTCGGAAAACAATACTCTTTTTATATTTTCTTTTTCAGTGGCAAATAAAACAAACTAATTTGAAAATAAAACTCTTTTGTTTTTCTTTTCTATTGGCAAACAAAACAAACTAAACTAAACTAACTAAACTAAAAAAAATATTTTTCTCAAAAATCCGGCAGAATTTCGGCACTACTTGGACATTGATTTTTCTAATATAGGTAATTAACTCTCTGCACTGCTATTTTCTCTTTTTCTCTTTTTATTTTTCAATTTTTCCAGATATTCAAAGCCGGTCAGCATGTGAATCCAAAACGGATAAATGCACAAGTAGGATGCATCAGGATGGTCCATTATTCCAGGTACACCTGTCCTAGACGGACCCAACCCCTGTGTTGAGTCCCCTAAGTCATATGCACGTGATGCAAATAAGCGTTCCTACTAGGGATCCGGCATGAGGTCAAGTTATTCTAGGTTCAAAACCTAGGTATATGTTTTAGACTGTGTACTCGAGCGGACAACTCGAGCCGAGGAGGGGGCTACGTACCGGGGACCCACAAAATCGTCCGGCTTAGTAACTTGTCCGAGCCTCTTTCTTATTTCAGGGTATGACACTAACAGAATAGGGAGTCTCAACGAGTAAGCACATCCCCGGAGGTGAGAAGAGAAGGGTTTCGGCACAGTTTATATATAGTTCAGATAATATCAAAGCGGTAAAGCATTTAGCACATTTAGCAGGAAACATGTAGGAAAATCATATAAAGCCAAACATAACAATTATACTGAGCTCGAATTCTTGAACCCTGAACCGAAGTTCTGGGTTCTTTTCCCCAGCAGAGTCGCCAGAGCTGTCACACCTCCTTTTTCGCTACTACACCCCGTGAAGGGTATAATAAAGGAGTTTTAACAATTAAAGGACAATCGAAACGGGATTCGTTTATTAAGAGATTCAGAGTCGCCACTTGGGAGATTTATGGTGTCCCAAGTCACCGGTTTGAATCCCGAATCGAGGAAAGGGTTTGACTCTGTATTACAGTCGCGAACCAGAAATCCGAGTAAGGAATTCTGTTAACCAGGGAGAAGGGGTTAGGCATTCCCGAGTTCCGTGGTTCTAGCACGGTCGCTCAACTGCTATATTTGGCTAAAATCTGATTTTAATACATGTTTTAACTTATGTGTTTTTAACTTTGAACCGCTTTTATTATTATTTTAAGAGAATTGCAACGTCGTGAAAACATGTCTCGAACCGCGTCACATAAATGCACCCGCGATTTTTGACACCTTTCGACTTCGTTGGGATTTGGATTTGGGTCACATAAATGTGCACCCGATTTTAAGAAAGTAATATTATTACATGCCGGGCCTAAAGCAACTAGCGTATTATTAACTTTGTGGGAGGCCATGAAATTCGCTAACTGGCGCTTTCCGAGGTCTAAGTATTTATAGAAGCAATTAAGAGGGTCACGCGATTTGTGATTTATATGGCGCAGCGCACCTCGTTTATTTTCAAGGCCAACCTAAAGGATTGTGATTTTGCTATCAAGGTTTATCCTAATTTATTTCAAGGGCCGCTCCAGCTGTTTTAAAACAAACGCTCAGCGCTTTGGGCCTCAAAATGAGCTTAATACAAAAGGGGAACAAATAAACTGGGCTTTAGGCCCAAGCATACGCCAGCCTTTATCCTAATGAAATTAAATGACCTGAAGTGGGTCATGTGCCGTTCTAAGCAAGGCTTCGTGCAACTGGGCCAAATTGAGCCCAGATTTGTGTCCTGGGCAGCCAAGGTGTCATTGTTAATCAATTTCAGTAGCAGTAATAATCCAATTCAGGAAATGAAGCACAAACTAAAATCTAAATGGTCTAATTCACTTATCCAATAACAGTAAACTAGCAAATCAGTCAACTAATTGTTTTGAAATCTCATTTTAAGGACAAACTGTCAACCAAACAGGATTGCGCACAATCGTAACATTAATTGTTTAAACAGACCAAACTTGGCCCGATAGACTCATGGACCACACGATGAAAATTGACATTCAAAGGTAATGATGCTAAATGAGAATGATTTGCCTGTAGTTAAGCCTAACGAATTACACATACTCAATCTCTTCAAACGACTTCTAATATTTAAACCACGAATATGATCACACGGATTTCTAGTTTCAAACTAAACTCCTACTTTTACGTTTTTGATTTTCGAATTAACACTTGGTAACACAAACTCTGAATGTTAAACTAAACCAAACTAACACTACCAAATACAGAATTCACATGCTCATAAGAATACATCGAATTAGTTTAACAGTCCACAATCCAAAACAATCCAAAGTTATTACAATGAACTACAATGAAACCATTGAAACAATTGAAAATTTCGATAAAATTATGCTTCCACTTCATTTCATTTTTAGCTGGATATCCACATGGTATTGAGTTTCAGGACGTGTACCTGAGTGTTTAGATCATAGTAAGAAGGAAATAAGAGTCAGCAGCAGCAGATGTCAGAAAGCAGTTCAAATTTGAGTTCACAGCTCAGCAAATAATATCATCCCAGTCCAGAATTGAATTTAGAGAAGGATAGCACCAACAATCAACCAAATAAACTTGAATAAACCCAAACCAGCATGAGATTGAAACCAGAAATTCACACACTCAGCAAATAACCCAAATAAACTTGAAAATGACAGAACACCTCTGAAACTTCCAGAAGACAAAAATTCAACTCAAACTAGCTTAATTGGACTCAAAATCACTCGAAATAGAACCAATATACTTCAGGAAAACTTCAGCAATTAGAAGAGATGAAGATCACTGCCTAAAACTCGAAATTAACCTATAAAATGCAATGTAGCAATATTTTTTGGTTTTCTACTGCATTTCTGTTTCTTTTTTTTTGGATTTTTTTTGAAGATTTGGAGTTTGGATTTCAAATTTCAGATCTGAAACTTGTGGA
>NW_017680423.1:0-4167 GCF_001879085.1 Nicotiana attenuata | reverse complement strand
TGTTCTCCAGGTGGGCGCCTGATTGCTTAGACTTGAAATATATTCCCTTGTTCTCCAGGTGGGCGCCTGATTTCAACAAAATAAAGAAAACAAAGAACATTTTCTGCCCCAATTTGGTGGCTGGACACAGATGTGAGTGTTAAACTGAATTATTCTACTAACTATTATAAGAATTTGAAAGCTAAGTCCTATTATCCAGGGAGATCCTGACAACTCCTAACATTTACGAACCTAAGTTATATTTTCTAAAGGTATTACTCCCACTACACTTGTTATCAAAAAGGTTTTAAACTACTCCCCATTATCCAGGAGGGTCCTGACAACTTCTAGCTAAAAGGCAGTTTTGTCTTGAGTTATATCTACTAAAGGTACGCCTTCCACTATATCTTGTTATCTAAACTGACCTTAAAACTACGCCCCATTATCCAGGAGGGTCCTGAAAACTTCTAATTGAATCCTATCTTAAACATGCCAATTTTGAAACCCACTTATGCTCCTTTGGGGTACATTTATGCTAAATTATGCTACTCATGATCGTTTTGACATTTAAACTAAGTCCCATTTTCCAGGAGGGCCCTGAGAATTTCCAGTCATACCTGTTTGGGTGCTGCCTTTCCTTACGGAGGGTTTCTCCGAAGCAAACAAAACTTCTGCCCCTGTTTCAATCAAAGAAAAACCTTATTAATATAAAATGGTGGTTAGTTGCTGGCATTCTTGCTAGGCACATCCCTGCCGCTGAACTTCACTCCGACTTGCTTCCCTGGACTTGCCTTGAATCGCCTCGACTTTCCTGACCGACTTTCAACCCCCTGACTTTGATGACCCAAGTGTTCTGTCCCATATCTTTGTTTGTGTGTTTCTGACCCCTCTATATGGAACTTTGTTTTACCCACAAAACTGTCTAATCAATCCACCGGTGAAACTTCCGGTGGTCCCTTGTGTCTTACTTTGCATTTGACATCTTTGGTATATTCCGGCCCTGTTGTGCTTTGCAACTGGGAAACTGGTAGTTAGCCTTGACATTCCTCCCTTTTTGTTTCAAACAGAACTAACACCGAAACATCTTAAAGAACAGACCTCGAAGAATGAAATGCAATGACCTTGAGGGTTAAGGATAGAGAGAATCCAAAAATGGATGATTTGTAACGAAGAAGGAGAAGAAGACTTATCTGAGTAGAACAGCTGGTACCATTGATCATGCCATGCATTTTGGATTAACTGGCCCAATCTATCCAACCAATCAACTTTCAATTGCCACATTTGTTGCTCCGGCCTTTCATAACCTGATTTTTCACCCAAACCCTAACCTCGCTCATCTTGCAATGTCGTGAATAGCTTTCAACCATAGACTTGTCTCACTTACCCATCTGAAAACTCACCCTCGCCTTACGGTGACCGTGAGGGTTTTCACCAATAAGACTCTCTCATTTTAATTTCTCTCAACTCACTTCGCCTTATGGTACCCGTGAGGGTTTTCACAAATAAGACTCTCTCATTTTTGATTTCTCTCATCTCCCGTCGCCTTACGGTGCCCGTGAGGGTTTTCACCAATAAGACTCTCTCATTTTCATCATTTTTCTGCTTGAACCCGAGCGTTGCCCCTGACATAAATTACCTCTTCTTGCTCGGCTTGGCATTCCCTGAAGACTGATCAGAAGGCCTTTCTTTGGACCGTAATGCAGGCTTTTGGACAGGGTTAGGAAGAAAGGGTATCAAAGGCTCAAAATCAATTCGACGTGGGTTCAAAACTACAACTTTCGGAATCAAATCTCTTGCACAACCATAACTTCTGCCCCAGTTTCTTGCATGGGGGATTTTGGATTTTTATTTTGGTGTGACTGAACCTCAGAGAGAGGCTGCCTACGTACCCTTTCGGGATCAAGTCAAACGTAGTTCAAGTCATAGGAACTACCTTTCTCTTCTTTTCTTTTCTGCTTTTCTGTTTTTCTTTTCTTTTTGTTTTCCATTTTTCTTTTCTTTTTTTTCCTTTCTTTCTTTCTTTTCTTCTTTCTCTCTTTCTCTTTTTTTCTTTTCTTTTCTTTTCTTCATTTTCTCCTTCACTTACTTACCCTCCGCACTTGCGTTTCTGAATTATGCCATTGATTCCGAAAGAGGGTTATGAAAGAAAATAAACAAGGCTCAAAGGGAGTGACAAGGGATAAAGTGTTTAGATAGCAGAACAAAACGCCTTCGTCATTTCAGATCTTCAAAATATTCCAAATACAAACAAATACAATTAAACAAAGAAATCATACACAGTATCTTTTGACTGCATCGGAATTGATAGCCATTTCTACACATTTTCCTTCCACGTCTGTCAAATATAGTGCACCATTAGACAACACTCTGGTTACAACAAATGGCCCCTGCCAGTTCGGGGCGAACTTTCCTTTTGCTTCAGCCCAATGAGGTAAGATGCGTCTCAACACCAATTGCCCTACTTCGAATTTCCGCGGACGCACCTTCTTGTTATATGCTCTTGCCATTCTCTGTTGGTACAACTGTCCGTGACATACTGCTTCCAATCTCTTTTCATCAATCAAACTTAGTTGTTCCAAGCGGGCTTTGACCCATTCAACATCATCAATTTTCGCCTTGGCGATAATCCGAAGGGATGGTATTTCAATTTCTGCGGGTATTACTGCCTCAGTGCCATACACCAATGAATAAGGAGTCGTCCTCACTGAAGTGCGGACAGTAGTGCGATAGCCTAACAGTGCGAAAGGTAACTTCTCATGCCATTGCCTGGACCCTTCCACCATTGTCCGAAGTATTTTCTTGATGTTCTTGTTAGCTGCTTCGACCGCTCCATTCGCCTTAGGACGATATGGGGTGGAATTGCGGTGCGTGATCTTAAACTGCTGACATGTCTCCGCCATCAGATGACTGTTGAGATTGGCCCCATTGTCCGTGATCATTACCTTCGGGATTCCGAACCGACAGATGGTATTTGAATGCACAAAATCGACCACTGCCTTCTTGGTCACAGATTTGAAAGTTTTCGCCTCAACCCACTTAGTGAAATAATCAATGGCTACCAGAATAAACTTGTGCCCATTTGACGCTGCTGGCTCGATTGGCCCAATGACATCCATTCCCCAAGCAACGAAAGGCCATGGTGCCGACATTGTATGCAATTCAGATGGTGGAGAATGAATCAAATCTCCATGTACCTGACATTGATGACACTTGCGCACGAAACTAATGCAATCCCGTTCCATAGTAAGCCAATAATAACCTGCTCGGAGAATCTTCTTTGCCAATACATATCCACTCATATGAGGTCCACAAACTCCCGCATGTACCTCGGTCATGATAACTGTAGCCTGTTTAGCATCTATGCATCTCAATAAACCAAGATCTGGAGTTCTTTTGTACAACACTCCTCCACTGAAGAAAAATCCGCTTGCCAAGCGTCGAATCGCCCTTTTTTGATCCCCTGTGGCCTGTGCTGGATATACTCACATCCTGAGGTATTCTTTGATATCATGAAACCACGGTTCACCATCAAGTTCTTCTTCCACCATGTTACAATAGGCATACTGATCTCGGACCTGAATCTGCAAAGGGTCCACATAAGCCTTATCTGGATGATGCAACATTGACGCCAAGGTAGCCAAAGCGTCGGCAACCTCATTATGAATCCTTGGAATATGCTTGAAATCTATTGATTGAAACCGTTGACAAAGTTCATGCAAACATTGCCGGTACGGTATGAGCTTCAAGTCTCGTGTCTCCCATTCCCCCTGAATCTGGTGCACCAGAAGATCCGAGTCACCCATGACCAAGATTTCCTGGACACCCATGTCTATAGCCAACCTCAAACCCAAGATACACGCCTCGTATTCAGCCATGTTATTGGTGCAATAGAAACGAAGTTGAGCCGTAACAGGGTAGTGTTGCCCTGTCTCAGAAATAAGTACTGCTCCTATCCCGACGCCTTTGGTGTTGGCAGCCCCATCAAAGAACAGTTTCCATCCTGGCTTCTCGACTTGTTCTAATTCATCAACATGCATTATCTCCTCATCAGGGAAGTATGTCTTCAAAGGTTCATATTCATCATCAACTGGATTCTCAGCCAAATGATCAGCCAACGCTTGTGCTTTCATTGCAGCCGGGTCACATAGACAATATCAAACTCCGTTAGCAAGATCTGCCACTTTGCGA
>NW_017680422.1:11085-13594 GCF_001879085.1 Nicotiana attenuata | reverse complement strand
ATACACAGTGTAAGAACCTGAAGCTGATGGCAATACCAACACTGGAGCCGTGGTCAAAGCTGTCTTGAGCTTCTGAAAGCTCTCCTCGCACTCATCAGACCACACAAATGGAGCACCTTTCTGAGTCAACTTGGTCAAGGGCGATGCAATAGAAGAAAACCCCTGAACAAACCGGCGATAGTACCCCTACCCAAACCCAACGGAAACTACGGATCTTTGTGGCCTGAAGTCGGTCTACGGCCAACTCTGCACCGCCTCTATCTTCTTCGAATCGACCTGAATGCCATCACTGGACACCACGTGCCCCAGTAAAGCCACAGAACCAAGCCAGAACTCACACTTGGAGAATTTAGCATAAAGCTTCTCCTCCCTCAATCTCTGTAATACCACCCTCAAGTGCTGAGCGTGCTCCTCCTGGCTACGCGAGTACACCAATATATCATCAATAAAAACAATCACGAATGAATCCAGATATGGCCGAAATACACTGTTCATCAAGTGCATGAACGCGGCTGGGGCATTAGTCAGCCCAAAAGACATAACCAGAAACTCATAGTGCCCATATCTAGTCCTGAAGGCAGTCTTCACAATATCCGAATCCCTGATCTTCAGCTGGTGGTAGCCTGAACGGAGATCAATCTTAGAGAATACCCTTGCCCCTGGAGCCGATCAAACAAATCATCAATGCGCGGTAGTGGATACTTGTTCTTCACTGTCACTTTGTTCAGTTGCCTGTAGTCAATGCACATTCTCATTGTGCCATCCTTCTTCTTCACAAATAGGACCGGTGCACCCCACGACGATACACTAGGACAAATAAACCCCTTATCTAGGAGTTCCTGAAGCTGCTCCTTCAACTCCTTTAACTCTGCTGGTGCCATACGATAGGGAGGAATAAAGATGGGCTGAGTGCCCGGCACCAGATCAATACCGAAATCAATGTCCCTGTCCGGTGGCATGCCCGGCAGGTCTGCTGGAAACACATCTGGAAAATCCCTCACAACGGGGACAGAATCAAGACTAGGTGTCTCAGCTCCAACATCTCTCACAAAAGCCAAATACGATAGACAACCCTTCCCAACCATCCGCTGTGCCTTTAGGAAGGAAATCACCATGCTGGGAACATAGTCAGTCATACCCCGCCACTCAATCCTCGGAACACCCGGAATAGCCAACGTAACTGTCTTGGCATGACAGTCCAGAATAGCATGGTACGGAAATAGCCAGTGCATACCCAGAATAACATCAAAATCTACCATGCCTAACAACCACAAGTCGACTCGGGTCTCCAGACTCCCAATAGTCACCAGACAAGATCGATATACATGATCCAAAATAATAGTATCACCCACCGGGGTAGATACGTGAACAGGTAAAGCAAGACACCCTCGGGTAGTTCCCAGGTGATGAGCAAAATATGAAGATACATAGGAATAGGTAGATCCTGGATCAAACAAAATAGAGGCATCCCTGTGGCAGACTGAGATAATACCTGTGATAACAGCATCCGAAGCAATAGCATCTGAACGGCCCTGAAGAGCATAGAAACGAGCCTGACCACCCGATCGGCCTCCCCCTCTGGGGCGGCCCCTAGCTGCCTGACCCTCACCCCTAGCTGGCGGAGCGAGTGCTGAAGAAGATGGGCCAGAAGACGAGGGCTGACCCCTCTGCTGAGACTGACTATCAATACGCCGAGGACAATGCCTCCACATGTGCCCAACCTCCCCGCACTCATAACAACTTTCGGGTGCTGGAGAATGGGACTAAAAGGAACCCCGCACATCAGAGTGACTGGCTGACGCACTCGGTCTGGAGGAACCCTGAACAGATGGAGCTCGTGATGAACCCTGAGCTGGAAGAGCGCTGAGAGATGGCTGGCTCTGCTGATAACCCTGATGACCCCGGCCGGAAGATGACCCACGATACTCAGAGCGAGCTGACTGAGGAGGCCTGAATGAACGAACTCTGCTCTGCTGGAACTGACCCCTAGACGGAGCACCACTGAAGCTACCAGAACCTCGAGGCCTCTTGGCCTCCCTCTCCTCTCTGTCCTGACGGCGAGGCGTCTCAATATCACGAGCAATAGCAACTGCATCCTCAAAGGAAATACCCAGAACTCTCTCTCGAGTCATCAGAACACGAAGGTGATAGTTAAGTCCATCTACAAACCTCTTGATCCTCTCTCTATCGGTCGGAACTATCCAGGAGGCATGACGGGCTAACTCAGAAAACCTCGCCTCATACTGGGTCACAGTCATGTCCCCCTGCCGAAGCCACTCGAACTGCCTACGCAGCTCCTCTCTCTGAGACTGTGGTACCCACTTCTCCAGGAAGTATCATGTACTATTACATGCTATATATGTAGTTAAACCTGCCGGCCTACGCCGCTTATATGCCTCCCACCATGTGAAGGCACCCCCAGTGAACTGAAATGCGGTGAATGCTACTCCGCTGGACTACAAAATCCCTACCGTCCGAAGCATGCACTGACAGTTGTTAAGAAATCCCT
>NW_017680422.1:0-7979 GCF_001879085.1 Nicotiana attenuata | reverse complement strand
CGCAGCAGTATATATATATATATATATATATATATATATATATATATATATATATATATATATATATATATATATATATATATATATATATATATATTTACATATACATATATATATATATGTGGATCGGGCTGCACGCCGCAACAGTATACTATATGGATCGGGCTGCACGCTGCAGCGGTATAATTATGATTTCGATTATCGTGAGGAATAAATGAGTTGTGTACTGGCTTAAAGGATTTTTACCTGATTTCTTCATTCAGTTGCTGTTTAAATGTTCTTACTTCTTCGATATAGAACTGCTTAGTGCTTTTTACGAGATTTCTTTCCGTCAGTCATTATTTATTGCTATTACTCACTGAGTCGGAGTACTCACTTTACTCCCTGCACCATGTGTGCAGATACAGGTATTCCGGAGGCGTAGATTGAGCTATTACTACTATTCAGATCTCACCGGAGTCATCGAGGTAGCTGCATGGCGTCCGCAGTACCGATTTCTCCCTCTATCCTCTTTACTTTCAACATTTTAGACTATTTTTTTGTTTAGGCTGTTCCTAAGACTTGTATTAGAGGCTCTTGACTCGTGACACCAGATCGGTGGGATTTGTTGTGATATTTCTTGATTTACGCACATTTTATCTACTGTTACAGATTTATAATCATGTTAATTTGGAATTTAAACCCTGTTAATTAGTAATGAACTCTATATGAGGGATTGAGAGTGATGAATTGGTCGGGCTTGCCTAGCACTGTGTTGGGCCCCATCACAACCAGGTTGGGGTCGTGACAAGTTGGTATCAGAGCCTAGGTTACTAGGTCTCGCGAGTCATGAGCCGGTTTAGTAGATTCTCGCGGAGTGGTACGGGGACGCCTTTATTTCTCCTCGAGAGGCTGCAGAACCATTAGGAAAATTCCTCATTCTTGAAATTCTTGTCGTGCGAACTTGTTGATCTGAATACTAAACTTCTCCTTATTCTATTCTCTCACAGATGGTGAGGACGCGAGCTACTGAACATGGCGGACGACCACCAGTGCCACCTACTGAGGCCACTAGAGGCCGTGGACGCGGTCGTGGTCGTGGCCGAGGCAGAGCAGCGAGGGCAGCATCTATTGATCCACCAGCTGCCCCAGTTCCGGATCAGGTTCCAGCAGTACCAACTCAGGCACCGGCTGTGCCCATAGTGATTCCTGGCCTTCAGGAGACGTTAGCTCAGATCTTGACAGTGTGCACGGGCCTGGCTCAGGTGGTTTCAGCCACCACAGCAGTAGCAGCTACTTCACAGGCCGGGGGAGGCAATCAGACCCCCGCTGCTCGCACACCTGAGCAGGTAGTGCAGGTATTACAGACTCCAAAGGCACCTCCAGCTCAGCTAGTTGCACCAGTGCAGGAGTTCAGGGTTCCAGCTATGCCTGAGGTCGAGCAGCGTCGCCTCGAGAGGTTTGGTAGACACCAGCCTCCGATATTTAGTGGAGCTGAGGGCGAGGATGCCCAGGGTTTTCTCGACAGATGCCAGCGGATGCTCCGTACAGCGGGGATTCTTGAGTCCAGTGGTGTGGCTTTTACTACTTTTCAGTTTAGCGGAGCTGCCTTCACTTGGTGGGAGGCGTATGAGCGGCGTAGGCCTGTTGGTGCAGCACCTTTGACTTGGCAGGAGTTCTCCACTCTCTTCTTGGAGAAGTATGTACCGCAGTCTCGTAGGGAGGAGCTGCGCAGATAGTTTGAGGGGCTACGGCAGGGAGATATGACAGTGTCCCGGTATGATATGAGTTTTTTGAGTTGTCTTGTCATGCAGTTTGGCTGGTTCCGACAGATCGTGAGCGTATCCGGAGGTTTGTTGATGGTCTCACCTACCCTCTTCGTGTTCTTATGACTAGGGAGCGAGTGCTGGGTGCCACATTCGAGGAGGTGGTTGATATAGCCCGAGAGATTGAGGCGGTTCGCCGTCAGGATCGAGATGAGAGGAAGGTCAAGAGGCCTCGGGGTTCTGGTAGTTACAGTGGTGCTCCTTCGAGGGCCCGATTCCAGCAGGGTCGGGGTCGTTCTTTCAGGCCCGCTCAGTCAGCCCGTCCCGAGTATCGCGGGGCATCTTCAGGTCGTGGTTATCAGGGTTCTCGGCAGAGTCAGCCATCTCTCAGCGCTCTTCTAGCACAGAGTTCATCTCGTGCTCCGTCTGCTCAGGGTTCTTCCAGGCCGAGTGCATCAGCTAGTCACTCTGGCGCGAGGGGTTCCCTTCAATCCCAGTCCCCAGCACCTGGGAGTTGCTATGAGTGTGGAGAGTTTGGGCATATGCGGAGGGAGTGTCCTCGTCGTGCTGCTAGCTCATCTCAGCAGAGGGGTCAGCCCTCATCTTCTGGTCCAGTTTCTTCAGCACCCGCCCCGCCAGCTAGGGGTGAGGGTCAGGCAGCCAGGGGTCGCCCCAGAGGTGGCGGTCGATCGGGCGGTGGTCAGGCTCGCTTTTATGCTCTTCAGGGCAGGACAGATGCTATTGCTTCGGATGTTGTTATTACAGGTATTATTTCAGTCTGCCACAGGGATGCCTCAGTTTTATTTGATCCCGGTTCCACCTATTCCTATGTGTCTTCATATTTTGCTCATCATCTGGGTACGACCCGAGGGTGTCTTGCTTTACCTGTCCATGTATCTACCCCGGTGGGCGATACTGTTGTTGTGGACCATGTATACCGGTCATGTTTGGTTACTATTGGGGGTCTGGAGACCCGAGTTGATCTGTTGCTATTGAGCATGGTAGATTTTGATGTTATTTTGGGCATGGACTGGTTATCTCCGTGTCATGCTATTCTAGACTGTCATGCTAAGACAGTCACTCTGGCTATACCGGGTGTACCAAGGATCGAGTGGTGTGGTATGACTGACTATGTTCCTAGCAGGGTGATCTCATTCTTAAAGCCCAGCGTATGATTGGGAAGGGTTGCCTTCACTATTTGGCGTTCGTGAGGGATGTTGGAGCCGAGACTCCTAGCATTGATTCTGTCCCGGTTGTGAGGGAGTTTCCAGATGTGTTTCCTGCAGACCTGCCGGGCATGCCGCCGGACAGGGACATTGATTTTGGTATTGACTTGGTGCCGGGCACTCAGCCCATTTCCATTCCACCATATCGTATGGCACCAGCAGATTTGAAAGAATTAAAGGATCAGTTTCAGGAACTCCTAGATAAGGGGTTCATTCGGCCGAGTGTGTCACCGTGGGGTGCACCGGTTCTATTTGTGAAGAAGAAAGATGGCACCATGAGGATGTGCATTGACTACAGGCAATTGAACAAAGTAACAGTGAAGAACAAGTACCCCTTGCCTCGCATTGATGATTTATTTGACCAGCTTCAGGGAGCGAGGGTGTTCTCCAAGATTGACCTCCGTTCGGGCTACCACCAGTTGAAGATCAGGGATTCGGACGGATATTATGAAGACTGCTTTCAGGACTAGATATGGGCACTATGAGTTCCTTGTTATGTCCTTTGGGCTGACTAATGTCCCAGCAGCGTTCATGCATTTGATGAACAGTGTGTTTCGGCCGTATTTGGATTCATTCGTTATTGTTTTTATTAATGATATCCTGGTGTACTCGCGTAGCCAGGAGGAGCACGCACAACATTTGCGTGTTGTATTGCAGAGATTGAGGGAGGAGAAGCTTTATGCAAAGTTCTCCAAGTGTGAGTTTTGGCTCAGCTCAGTAGCTTTCTTGGGGCACGTGGTGTCCAGCGAGGGTATTCAGGTCGACCCGAAGAAGATAGAGGCGGTTCAGAGTTGGCCTAGACCGACCTCAGCCACAGAGATTCGTAGTTTCCTTGGGTTGGCAGGTTATTATCGCCGGTTTGTTTAGGGATTTTCCTCTATTGCATCGCCCTTGACCTAGTTGACGCAGAAGGGTGCTCCATTTGTATGGTCGGACGAGTGCGAGGAGAGCTTTCAGAAGCTCAAGACAGCTTTGACCACAGCTCCAGTGTTGGTTTTGCCATCAGCTTCAGGTTCTTACAATGTATATTGTGATGCTTCGAGAGTTGGGTTCGGATGTGTATTGATGCAGGAGGGTAGAGTTATTGCTTATGCTTCTCGTCAGTTGAAGCCTCACGAGAAGAACTACCCTGTACATGATTTGGAGTTGGCTGCTATAGTTCATGCTTTGAAGATTTGGAGGCACTACTTGTATGGCGTATCTTGCGAGGTATTCACTGATCATCGCAGTCTTCAGCATTTATTCAAGCAAAAGGATCTTAATTTGAGGCAGCGGAGGTGGCTAGAGTTACTCAAGGATTATGATATTACCATTCTGTATCACCCGGGGAAGGCCAATGTAGTGGCCAATGCTTTGAGCCGAAAGGCGGTTAGTATGGGGAGTCTGGCGTATATTCCAGTTGGGGAGAGGCCCTTTGCAGTTGATGTCCAGGCCTAGGCCAATTGGATGGTGAGATTAGATATTTCGGAGCCTAGTCGGGTGTTGGCTTGTGTTGTTTCTCGGTCTTCCTTATATGATCGCATCAGAGAGCGCCAGTATGATGATCCGCATTTGCTTGTCCTTAAGGACAGGGTTCAGCATGATGATGCCAGAGACGTGTTCGGAGCCTAGTCGGGTGTTGGCTTGTGTTGTTTCTCGGTCTTCCTTATATGATCGCATCAGAGAGCGCCAGTATGATGATCCGCATTTGCTTGTCCTTAAGGACAGGGTTCAGCATGATGATGCCAGAGACGTGACCATTGATGATGATGGTGTGCTGAGGCTGCAAGGCCGGATTTGTGTGCCTAATGTGGACGGGCTTCGGGAGTTGATATTGGAGGGGGCCCACAGCTCACGATATTCCATTCATCCGGGTGCCGCGAAGATGTATCAGGATTTGAGGCAGCACTATTGGTGGAGGAGGATGAAGAAGGATATAGTAGGGTTTTTGGCTCGGGGTCTCAACTGTCAGCAAGTAAAATATGAGCATCAGAGACCGGGTGGTGTACTTCAGCGGATGATTATTCCCGAGTGGAAGTGGGAGAGGATTACTATGGATTTTGTGAGTGGTCTCCCTCGGACTTTGAAGAAGTTTGATTCGATTTGGGTGATTGTGGATCGGCTAACCAAGTCCGCGCACTTCATTCCAGTATGTACTACCTATTCTTCGGAGCGGCTGGCAGGGATCTTTATCCGGGAGATTGTCCGATTGCATGGGGTTCTAGTGTCTATTATCTCAGATAGGGGTACTCAGTTCACTTCTCAGTTCTGGAGGACTTTTCAGCGGGAGTTGGGTACACTGGTGGAGTTGAGCACAGTGTTTCATCCTCAGATGGACGGACAGTCCGAGCGTACTATTCAGATATTGGAGGACATGTTGCGTGCTTGTGTTATTGATTACGGAGGTTCTTGGGATGGGTTTTTTTCGCTTGCCGAGTTTGCCTACACCAACAGTTATCAGTCGAGCATTCAGATGGCTCCGTATGAGGCGTTGTATGGGAGGCGGTGTAGATCTCTGGTTGGATGGTTCGAGCCCGGCAAGGCTAGGTTATTGGGGACAGAGATGGTCCAGGATGCCTTAGAGAAGGTGAAGCTGATTCAGGAGAGGCTTCGTACAGCACAGTCGCGTCAGAAGAGTTATGCAGACCGGAAGGTTTGGGATGTGCCATATATGGTTGGTGAGAAGGTCTTGCTGAAGGTTCCGCCCATGAAGGGTGTTATGCGGTTCGGGAAGAAAGGGAAGCTGAGTCCGCGGTTTATTGGACCTTTTGAGGTACTTAGGAGGATTGGGGAGGTGGCTTATGAGCTTGCTTTGCCACCCAGCTTGTCAGGAGTGCATCCGGTATTCCATGTATCTATGCTCCGGAAGTATGTTGGGTTATTGGATTTCAGCACTGTTCAGTTGGATGATGATTTGACCTATGATGTGGAGCCAGTGGCTATTTTGGGTCGTCAGGTTCGAAAGTTGAGATCAAAGGATATAGCTTCGGTAAAGGTGCAGTGGAGAGGTCGGCCCGTGGAGGAGGCTACTTGGGAGACCGAGCGAGAGATGCGGAGCAGATATCCTCAGTTGTTTGAGACTTCAGGTATGTTTCTTGACCCGCTCGAGGACGAGCGTTTATTTTAGTTGGGGAGGATGTGATGACCCGGCCCGTCGTCACGGGAGTTACCGCCCTATTTCCCCCATTTTCTGCTTCCTTATGTTTTATTATACGAGTCTTGGGTGATGAGTTGATTTGGATTGATTTTGGATGGAAATGAGACACTTAGTCTCTTTAAGGAAGGCTTGTTTTGGAAAAGTCAACCGGATGTTGACCTATGAGTTAGAGGGCTCGGGTGTGATTTCCGGTGATTTGGTTAGCTTCAGGGGATGATTTGTGACTTAGGAGTGTGATCGGAATTGATTTTGGAGGTCCGGTGTAGAATTAGGCTTGAATTGGCGAAGTTAGTATTTTGGCAAATTCCGATTGATAGGTGAGATTTTGATCCGAGGGTCGGAATGGAATTCCGAGAGTTTCTCTAGCTCCATTAGGTGATTTTGGATATGTGTGCAAAATTTCAGGTCATTCGGAGGTGTTTTGGTCGGGTTTTTGATCAAATGCGTATTTCGGAAGTTTTTGAGAAACTTAGGCTTGAATCCGGTGAGAATTGATGATTTTAGCGTTGTTGGATGTGTTTTGATGTTTGGAGCGAGTTTGAATGATGTTTTAAGGTGTGTTGGTGCTTTTGGTTGAGGTCCCGGGGGCCTCGGGGTGACTTCGGATGGTCAATCGGACCAATTTTGGCCTTTGAAGATTGCAGGTTTTCCAGCTATTTTGTTGTAGAAGAATTGGCCTTCGCGTTCGTGTTGGTGAGTCGCGAACGCATAGAAGGGAATTTGAAGATCAGTGTTTTGGCCTTCGCGTTCGTGTCTTGGGCCTCGCATTCGCGGAAGGTCGTTTGGTTGTTCATCGCGTTCGCGTTCCAGTGGCTTCGTTCGCATAGAGTTGTTTGGCGCGTGAAGGTCCCAGAGCAAATGCTCTTCGCGTTCGCGGGTAAGGGGACCGCGTTCGCGTAGGTTCAGAGACCCAAGGCATCGCGTTCGCGTGTGGGTCACCGCGTTCGCGTAGGTTAATTTTGGTCAGAGGAATATTTGTTCATCGCGAACGCGAGAGGGCCATCGCGTTCGCATAGAAGAAAATCACAGCTGGGCAGAAGGGTTTTAAAATATTTCATCCGCGAGCCTAAGTCATTTTTCCACCATTGTTGAACATTTTGAGAGCTATTTGGGAGAAATTGAATAGGGATTCGAAGAGGATTGGTTGGAGGTAAGTTTTATGAACTAAAAACGTGATATTATTGTGAAATTAACCTAGAAATTCAGGGGAATTTTACCAAAAATGGAAGAACTAGGGCTTGAGATTTTGGAATTTTAATTTTGGATTTGAGGGGTCAAATGGACTCTGATTTTGATAAATTTGATATGTATAGACTCGTGGCGAGATAAGGAATCCGGTGATGTTAATTTTCTGACTTTTTGAGAAGTGGGCCCGGGGCTCGGGTTTGCACAAATTTCGCAATTTTCGATATTTTTCGAGTCTTTTCTATTGGATTATGTTCACTTAGCCTATTGTAACATATTCGTTGTGGTTTTGATCAGATTCGACGCTCGAGGAGGTTGATTTGCGAGGCAAGGGCATAGCGAGCTAGGACTTTGGCCGGTTTGAGGTGAGTAATGGTTATGAATGACTTTCTGAGGGTTTGAAACCCCGGATTTGCACAACGTAGTGCTATGTTGAGGTGAGACACACGCTGCATGATGAGCGTGGGGTCCATTACTGCTGGGGATTCGGACTCGGTCCATCCCGATTGATGATTCTACTGTATTTTGACTGAGCCTTAATTAACATCATTGCATTCTGGGCTAGTTGCCATGTTTGGGTCCTTCTGCCGACCTGTAGAACCCTTAGGGTTAATTGTACATGATTGACCTCACTTTACTCGTTAAAATCATACCCTCAGTCATGTTTCTAACTGTTTAATCTAATAT
>NW_017680421.1:0-13596 GCF_001879085.1 Nicotiana attenuata | reverse complement strand
ACAACCGTGTACTGTCAAAATCCTTCCCTTAAATAACTATTATGTATTTACCCCTTCTTGCACTACTTTGAAAAGTGTTTAACTAACCTCTTTCCTTATTTACTTTGCCCGTTTGAAATCAGAATCCCTTAATTAAAGGGAAACCTTGTGTGAATGATTTTCAAACTATTTTCTTACCTATTTCTGTTTCTTTTCTGCACTATAAATACATGACTTTCTTCAACACTACACACACGATTAAGCACACAAAAATCACAACTCTCTTCTGAACTTATACTTATATTCTTGCTTCTTGACTGCACTTTGGCTTTCATAAGGCTACTGTTTCTCCTTACTTGCTTATTTGAAACAGGTATGTCCTCAAATTAATTTCAGTATCATTCTAATGTGTTTATTTACAATTCTTGTATCCATGTCTGCTTTCAATTCTCTGTAAAGCTAATTTTGAAGTACCTACATGCTTTGCCTGCTTTTTCTTTGTATCTTGATGCTAGTATAAACAATTGCCCCATACCCCATTCCCCTATGTGTGCTGAGTTAAGGTATGGCCTGGCAGTATCCCAATTGCTGTCCAGGGCTGAACCTGACCTTCAACAAGGTTGTAACTCCCCAATTCTAAGGCTGACAGGCTGGTCAGGGGTGTGCCAGCATCCCAATTGCTGGGCATGACCACCAGCCTGCCCTGGCCACCCTATAATTCCCTTTTATTGCACTTACACTTACTCCTAGTCTCTAAGTTCTTCCCCCTCCTATGAGCCTTGCCTTGGGACCCTGAGTCCCCTCTGAACTTGGACATTTGAGGGCTGGCCCTTCCACACTGCACTGTGACCCTATATTGATATTTGGGGTGTAAGCATTACCTGGAACTCTTGAAGTTCCTTAGAACTTTGTCACATCCCAAATAAGAGAAAGGCTTTGGAAAATCTGGTCCTTGGAAGTTGGTTTATTCCATATGTCAGACTAGGAGTCTGAATTAGGCTCTCCTTGGTTGGAGTTGTAATTTCTGATGTAATTTATTTAGTTGTTTTTTTCTGGATTCCTTCAAAGTTGTAATAATTTGTAATAACTGCGGGGTATATAGTAAAATGGGGAGGGACTCTCATGTTATGCGTATGGGATAGATATCATGCCTATAAGGAATTCATCACTGCATCTAGATATCCTGCCTATAAGTTATTCACTTGCATTAGAAATCATGTCTATAAGGTATTCATCACTGCATGTAGATATCCTGCCTATAAGTTATTCACTTGCATTAGAAATCATGTCTATAAGGTATTCATCACTGCATCTAGATATCCTGCCTATAAGTTGCTCATTTGCATTAGAAATCATGTCTATAAGTTTTCGCTCTTTTGCATACACACCTTAGGCAAACCGTTCATAGGTTAAAAAATAACAAACGTAACGCTAGGTACCATGCCTATAGGATTCTTGCACTCTTACAAACGTCCTAAATCAATCACGCGTAGAAAAGTATGCCTATAGGGATAACTAAATGAATCTAAATCATCCAGCTCGTTTGCAAGTTTAAAATCAGTAGTAAAAATATTGTTTAAATCTGTAGAATTTGTTGTCTTTTAAATCAGTGACCTTTCTTTAAAATCAGCATGTCAGATACCATGATTGTAGGCATCGCCTAGGCAAACCTGTAGGCCATTAATCAATTGCACCAGTCTTTAATAATTACAACCAACAGGCAAGCCTAATTTGGACTTTTTATCTGAAAATATGTGATTTATCAACCATTTCTCCTACGTTAATTTTAATTAAAGACCTAACTAGTATTTGTAAGTCGTGCTAAATAATTTGCTTCTTTAAATGAGGAGGCCTGTTTGAGCCCTTAATTGCTACTAGTTCCCCTTTAATTGCTTTATCTGTTTTTGACTGTCGTCCTAGATTTTTGTCCTTTTAAACTTTGAAAAGCCAAACTCCCTCCCCTTTAGGATTAGTAGTCTCAAATGCCTCCGGGACTGATAGGTGGGATGGGTAATAGCATGCAGTAGGAAACGATACCATTCTGCGCTTAATACCTTAACGGGGTGGGAAGGGTAGACATGGAGATGATGATCACATGATAACACCATGCGTACGATTGGCTACCGGTGTTGTTTGGATGATTCATGTGTTTTACAAACCTAGGACCCCTTTCCTTTATGTAACTTTGTTATTATTTTATCAATAAAATTCTATCTTTCATTTCAGTCACCAAACTCCTCCTTAATTCACTGCACTATTCTTTTCTTCTAAAGTTCTGCTCATTCACCTATTTGTTTAATTTTCTGCACTTGGACATTTTCTTAAACAAATTATGAGATCACCTAGACCCCAGTTTCAACATGCTTGTTACATACCTATTTGAAATCTTTATGTGGAATCATTTGTTTACACAACATAGCATGGCCGGGAACCACACTAGTGGATCTTGAGGGGTGCCTAGCACCTTCCCCTCGAGATAATTTCTAGCCCTTACCCGAACTCTGATTTTCCAACTCAAAACCCTTAGTGTCCTAATGCACTTAATCATTAGGTGGCGACTCTTCAAATCCAAAACCCAAATCCCAAACGGGAATAGAGTTGTCTTCCCAAATGTCGTAAACCCGATTTCGCGAGGAAAAGGGGGCATCGACAGCATGGCGACTCTGCTGGGGACTCTTTAGGCTTTTACCACTTCATGTTATATGTGACTTTATTGCCTCTTTACTGCTTTATTTAATGTCTTTATACGAAACTGACTTGGCTTTTTGTTTCTTTTTCTTTACTGCTGTCATTTACTACTTTCCTTCAATGCCGTTGTAATTTTTGAGCAATTATTGTAATCATTATGAACGTGAAAATACGTGACAGTTTGTTTCATTTTTGTAATTGCATCTTCAACATCATATTCCACTCCTGCCAAACAAATACCATAGCAACGCTTATAATGAACTGTTGCGCTCTTCCAATATTATTACCCCCTAAATTTGGCAAAGACATATTTGTGGTAAAACCAGTCGATCAGCGGTGCAGTCGACGGTTCCGTGCCTTTCCCTCCTGAGTTATCCGCTCAAGGGTATCGGTCTAAAACCCCATAGAAACCTTATTTTATTTAATTGTGCATGCATCACTGTCAAACCTAGTCGAGTCAGTTATGATGTCCGCATAATGACTCTTTAAGATATCCTTGTCCAAAGTCCACTGGGTTTCCTTGGAACCCAAACGGACAACACCATATTCGAGTCTTTATTGATTTAAATAGTCGAGTCTGATGGGGTAAGGGACTAACACTTTGTTTTGCAGAAAATGAGGCATGAAATCCCCAGATTCGGCATGGTAACCAACATTCACCCAAGGTTGCTAAGCTGGTGGGAAGACCTTCATTCCAGTGACCGGACTCTCGTCCACAAATATTTGGGGAACTTACCCTCTCTTTTGGAAATCCAGCCTGACAACAAAATCATAGAGGCTGCGACCTTATTCTAGGACAGTGATAGATCAGTGTTTCGATTTGGGGACCTGGAAATGACCCCATTGCTCAAAGAAATAGGAGGTTTAACAGGTATTCCTTGGGAGACTCCGGGTTTGCTCATGCCAGAGAATCGCAAGGGTAGGGGTTTTCTCAAGATGATGGGACTGAAGAAGAACCCAGACTTGACTTGTTTGAAGGACTTTTACATTCCTTTCGACTATCTGTACGAGAGGTACGGCCATAGCAAGTCCTACCGCACCTACCCAGATGAATTCACCCTCACCTCATTGGGGCATATCCACAGAAGGGTCTTCGTCTTTATGTTCTGCTTTTTGGGGATGATAGTGTTTCCTATGGAGAAGGATAGGATCCATACCAGACTAGCCATGGTCACCAAGACACTAATGGAAGGGATTGGAGGGCAGCCGTTCAGCATAATGCCCATGATTGTTGCTGAGATATACCGAGCCCTGGAAAATTGTCAACGAGGGGCCAGTCCCTTCAAGGGTTGCAACTTACTACTCCAACTCTGGCTTATAGATCATCTCCAAAGGGGTCAATACCATTAAAAGCTTCCGCGAAGACCGTGGAACGATCATATAGCCTTCCACCATCCCAAGAGAATGAACTATATGCCTAACATGTTTGCTCAGTCGGGAAACGCTCGAGGATGGGTAGAGTTGTTTGAAAATCTGAAAGAAGAGAAAGTGCAGTGGATGTTCGAATGGTTACCTACTGGAGAGTTCATCATCCGCTCCCAGGACGCACCATTTCTTATACTCATTGGTCTGAGAGGAACTTATCCCTACGTCCCTCTCCAAGTCATGAGGCAGGCAGGAAGGAAGCGGGTCATACCAAAGGTCGACAGGATGAGTCACTTCAGGGCCGATTTCCAAGACGACGATAGCCCATACAAATGTCAAGCTCAACACATGTGGCATTGCAAAATTATCCTGGAAAAGGATTCCATAGAGCCTGACAGATACCATGCCGGTTACACCCCATACTACCCAGGTTGGTTAAAAGAAGATCATGCTGGGTTAGGACAGCCCGGGTCTGTTCGAGGTCATAGGGTCATCGACGAAAGGGCTAAAATACAGGTTAAGTATAACCAACTGCGCAAGAGGATCAGGGAGTGCGAGAGTGAACATCAGGAAATTCAGGAAGCAAATCAGAAGTTGATCGAGGAATGGAAAGATATGGCTGTCAGCGCCAACAAGCGACTAGGGTATTTGGAGCGAGGTTTGGTAGAGTTGGAAGGGAAATTCATCCAGAGGATCGAGAATTGCCAAAACGCTGAGGGAAATGAAGGAGGACATTTGGCTAGGGCTTATCTGCTGCTGGGACTGCGTGAGCTGGTGAAGCTGTTCGATGGAGCTAAGGATGCCGAGTCTGGGGAAGGTCCTTCTGGGACCAAGTAGTTAGGAGTCTCTTTTCCTTTTCGCTTTAAAATGTAATAAGGCCAATGGCCCTTAGTGACATTTTTTTACTTTATGCAATTTTAGTGTCGTTTTGGGATTCGTCCTATTTTTATCAATAAAATGAGGCATTTAGCATTATAAGTTCTCCAAATCAACTTGTCGCTAGGCGTAACTCGGGCACAACGAGGCACCCAACTTAAGACACGAGTTACATTCTTATACTATGTGTTTAAATATTGCAATATTTTTCTCAGAATCTGTACTAACTTATTACCTTTTTGTTTTTTCTTTTGTTTTATTCCCCTCCCCAAAAGGTTAGTTCGTGCACTCTGGCATCATCATCCTACTCCACAAGATCTAAGGGCCCTCCACCTCCTCCTCCTCCAAGTACTGTCAGAAACAAGAACAAAGCAAAAATGGAAGACTTGAACAACGTCAGGAAGGAGAACTCGGTTGAAAGGGTAGAGGTTCCTCAGGGTATTCAGGTGTCCAAGGAAAGTGCCGCCCAACTCGAACAGAAGTTACTGAAATTTCAAGAAGAACTGGACCAAATTTGGAACTTGGCAAGTTTGTCATTCTCCCTCACTACCCCAGACGTCAACTTTCCCAATGCTCAAAATCCTATACCTCCACAGAACATCCCGAAACCACAGAAACAACCGGTTACCCATCAAAATTGCAACACATGTCACAACACCCCGCTCCTCATTCCTGAACCACCAAATGATCATCCCCACCACACTCCCATCTATGTGGAAACCATGCCACAATACACTCAACCCATTTCAAACACACCGGAGTACGATGACAAAGACTCCCTCATCAAGAATCTGGCCGCTGAGCTCAAGAAACTAACTAGCCGAGTCCAGGGTGTTGAAGGAAACAAAGGTATTGAGGGGTTAAATTATGAGGATCTTTGCATTCAGCCAGACGTCGAACTTCCCGAGGGGTACAAACCTCCTAAGTTCGAGATGTTTGATGGCTCGGGGGATCCTAGAGTCCATTTGAGGACATACTGTGATAAACTGGTCGGTGTCGGAAGAGATGAAAAGATTCGCATGAAGCTCTTCATGAGAAGTTTGAAAGGTGATGCGCTATCTTGGTACATCAGCCAAAATCCCAAGAAGTGGACAAGCTGGGTAGGAATGGCATCCGATTCATGGACCGGTTCAGATTTAATACGGAGAATGCGCCAGACGTCTTCTACATCCAGAATTTGAAGAAGAAACCTACAGAGACATTCCGCGAGTACGCTACCCGCTAGAGATCAGAGGCCGCTAAGGTCAGGCCGGCCTTGGAAGAAGAACAGATGAATAGGTTTTTCGTCCGAGCTCAAGATCCACAGTACTATGAGAGGTTGATGCTGATAGAGGGCCAGAAATTCTCCGACATCATCAAACTAGGAGAAAGGATTGAGGAAGGCATTAAGAGCGGTATGGTCACTAATTTTGAGGCACTGCAAGCTACCAACAAAGCCCTACAATCTGGAGGCACATCCAAGAAAAAGGATGTGAGTGCCGTGATGGTTGCACAGAGAACGAAATCCCCAATAAAATACCAAGCCTACCCGGTACCTCCTCTCACATATCAGCCTATCCCTAAATACCAAGCACCTCCGCCATCTTACCAAATTCCATCACCTACTTACCAATCATCTCCATCCCCCACATATCAACCTACCTCACCAAGATATTCCCAACCCGCACCCGTCTACCAAGCCTATAATGCTCAGCCTTCTCACTACCAATCACCTCCCGCCCGCCAAAACTTTCCCAGGCCACGCCTAACTTCGACCGTAGACCTCCCAAGCAATACACCGCCATCGCCGAACCAATCGACCAGCTATATGAAAGACTCAAAGCTGCCGATTACTTCACCCCAATCCCTGCCAAAACTCCAGAAAATCCTTCCCAATAGGTCAATCCAAACAAAACCTGTGCATACCATTCCGTCATGAAAGGGCATACCATTGATGAGTGGCGATCTCTGAAGGATAAAATCCAAGCTTTAATTGACAAAGAGATCATCGTGGCGAAGGAGCCTGCTCCTAATGTTCGCAACAATCCCTTGCCTGATCATAAGGGTGGAGGTGTGCACATGATCAAGGTAGAAGATGATTGGGACCCCAAAGGGTCGATTGGATTAATTACCGAAGGTGACGAGCCCAAGAAACCAACAGTCACACTGAATCCAATTGTAGTCCAGATCAAGCCCTCTGGGGATGCTGAAGTAAACATGTCCGTGCCTCTCGAGCTTGAAACACCGTCATCCGCAAAGACCGCAGAGCCAATTGAGGTGGAGTTTAGGTCTCCAAAGGCACCTGCACCGTTTGAAGTTGCTGTGTTACCTTCCAGGACAAGGGTGCCCATTCCTGTGGCAATGTCAGCTACAACGCCATTCCATACACAGGACATTCCTTGGGATTACACCGCCGAGGCGAGAAGGAAGGGGAAAACTAGGTCTGGAGAAGCAATTGCAGCACAGGGTATGACCAGAACCGGCAGGGTTAATACTCCGGAACATTTAGTTGAATCAAGTAAGCAGGCCTCTGGACGGCCTATTAAAACTGGGCCCGATGATCTCTGGCGGAAGATACAGGCAAAAGAATACTCAGTTATTGATCAACTAAATAAAACACCAGCGTAGATCTCCATCTTAGCTCTGCTGCAAAGTTTCGAGACACATAAGAATGCCCTGATAAAGATACTGAGCGAGGAGTATGTACCCAGTAACATAACTGGAGGAGAGATGGCAAACATGGTCGGGCAGATATTGGAGAGTCACAAAATCACTTTCCAGAGGATGAGTTGCCCCCTGAAGGGTTAAGCCACAACAAAGCATTGCACATCACTGTGCAGTGTGAAGATTATTTCATCACCAAGACTTTAATTGATGGAGGGTCCAACCTCAATATTTGTCCATTGGTGACCCTCAGAACATTGGGGAAGAGTCTACATGAAATCAAGGATGGGGCTATCAACATCAAAGCTTTTGATGGTTCCCAAAGGTCCACTATTGGGGAGATCAGTTTATGTCTGCAAATGGGACCAACTTGGTTCGATGTTGATTTTCAAGTGATAGACATCCCAGCATCTTACAACTTACTACTGGGACGACCTTGGATCCACGCCGCTGGAGCTGTAGCATCAACCCTGCACCAGGCAGTGAAGTTCGAATGGAATCACCAAGAGGTGATTATTCATGGCAACGGGAGTAACCCCATATACAGTCGCCAGACCATCCCGGTGATTGGAGGAAGAAGGAACCTAGGTGGAGAAACCTACCACCACATTGAGTGAGTCAACGCCGTGGACAAAGATAAGTGGTGGGATAACAAGATAGAAAGTATACTGAATTGGAGCGGGTATGAACCTGGCAAAGGGCTCGGCAAGAACCTCCAGGGAATTACCAAGCCTATCAAACTGAAGAAGCATGGCACCACCTTCGCGTTAGGGTATGGATATACTTGGCAAGAATTCAGGAACTGGTCGCCACCATGGCGCGACCCTTACTATCCGCTGGAGCACCCGATACCCCGCCTGGAGCAGACTTTCCAGCCAGCAGACATCATATATGGGTCAGAGGAAGATGAAACATTGGTAGCAATGAAGAATATGTTCTTGGAAGACGACGATATGGATTGTCATGTCATTCTTGAGGAGGAAGGGGAGGAAGGCCCTTCCATACAAGCTGTGAGCCGAGGAGTGCGCCTCAACAATTGGTCCGTCAGAACCACCAAGGCCCGGAAGGCTTCGGGGTAGCAAGGCTGAACAAAGCACTATGCATTATCTCTTACTTTTTTGCTAGTTGATTTCCTTTCCCTATTATCTTTAAATTTTGAAAAGAGCTCCGATGTTCAAAACAGTTTTGGAATTTATCAAAGTATCTCAGTTTCCTATAAATCTCGCTCTTATTATTTTCTCTATCATGTACTTTATTTACACAGCATTACTATTACTTATCTTGATGAACCGACGAATGTGACATGCGACGAGATAACGCAACAAACGGATATAGACTCAGAAGAGGATGAAATACCAGAAGAGGTCGTTAAAGAGGTTGAGGACTTTGAGAACAGGCCTAAGTCCAACCTGGACGAAACTGAGGTTGTCAACTTGGGGGGATACAGAGAATGTCAAGGAAACGCACATTAGTGTTCACCCGTCACCGTCAGAAAAGGAAGAGTACACGGAGTTCTTAAAAGAATATGAAGACATATTTGCCTGGTCGTATGATGATATGACCTGTCTCAGTGCATCTATTGTGGCTCACAAACTGCCAACAGATCCGACATGTCCTCCGGTAAAGCAGAAGCTCAGAAAGTTCAAGCCAGACATGAGTTTGAAAATCAAGGATGAAGTTACCAAGAAAGTCAAAGCCAAGTTCCTCAGAGTAGTAGAGTATCCAACTTGGTTGGCCAACATTGTGCCAGTGCCAAAGAAGGATTGGAAGGTCAGAGTCTGTGTCGACTACCGGGACCTCAATCGGGCCAGTCCGAAAGACGACTTCCCCTTGCCGAACATACACATCCTGATTGACAACTGCGCCAAGCACAAGCTGCAGTCATTCGTCGATTGTTTTGTTGGGTACCATCAGATATGGATGGACGAAGAAGACGCGAAGAAAACGACTTTCATTACACCATGGGGAATGTATTGTTACAAGATGATGCCGTTTGGATTAAGAAATGCTAGGGCCACCTACATGAGGGCCATGACTACTATTTTCCATGACATGATACACAAAGAGATCGAGGTGTATGTAGACGATGTCATCATCAAATCCAAGAAAGCCACTGACCACATGGAAGATCTGAGGAAGTTCTTCAACAGACTGAGAAGGTACAACCTGAAATTGAATCCCGCCAAATGTGCATTCGGGGTTCCCGCCGGAAAACTGCTTGGGTTCATTGTAAGTCGACGAGGAATAGAACTGGATCCATCAAAGGTTAAAGCCATTCAAGAATTGCCACCGCCAAAGAACAAGAAAGAGGTTATGAGTTTCCTGGGGAGACTCAACTACATCAGCCGGTTCATAGCCCAGTCCACTGTCAGAAATCCTTCGATAGAATCAAGGAATACCTGTCAACGCCGCCAGTTCTGGTTCCGCCCGAACCGGGTAAGCCTCTATTACTCTACCTTACAGTGCTGGATGGGGCATTCGGTTGTGTTTTGAGACAACATGATGAAACAGGGAGAAAGGAGCAAGACATCTACTATCTCAGCAAGAAGTTCACCCGTACGAGGCCCGGTATTCCCTGCTAGAACGCACGTGTTGTGCTCTGACTTGGGTAGCTAAGAAGTTGAGGCATTATTTCTGTGCCTATACCACCTATCTCATATCAAGGATGGATCCGCTGAAGTACATCTTTCAGAAGCCCATGCCCATGGGCAAGCTAGCCAAATGGCAAATCCTGCTGAGTGAATTTGATATTGTCTATGTGACCCAGAAAGCGATCAAAGGACAAGAACTGGCCAATCATCTTGCCGAGGTAGAGATTCCTCCCTGAGGATTATATAGGAAGCGGAACTTGAAAATGCAGAATGGGTAAAGAGCCGCTATGAACAGTTAGCCCTCATAGACGGGAAAAGAATGAACGCAGTTTGTCATGGTCAATATATCAAAACAGGATGTCCAGAGCCTTCAACAAAAGAGTCAAGCCGAGACAATTCACACCGGGGCAGCTGGTGCTGAAGAAGATTTTTCCACATCAGGATGAGGCCAAAGGAAAGTTCTCTCCTAACTGGTAAGGCCTGTACATGGTTCACCGGGTCCTAACAAGAGGAGCCCTCATACTCGCAGAAATGGATGGAGAAGTTTGGCCAAAGCCGATTAATTCAGATGCAGTCAAGCGTTATTATGTGTGATCATTATAAGTTTTGTATGATGTAATTTGAACTACGCCTGACCTGATTCCCGTTTAAGAGGGGATACATAGGCAGCCCTATGGGTTCGGTCACAATTTAATAAAGTTTTCATTCCACCCCCCCCACCCGATATTGGAAACTGGGGCAGAATTTTGAGGAGGACCCTCAAAATTCCGAAGTCAACTTTCAGCCGTTCATCGCATGCAGCCGTCAAAAACCCCAGCCCAGTAAAATGAGGCAGAATTTTGAGGAGGACCCTCAAAATTCCTGAGCAAAAGAGGTCGCAATGTCTTGAACCGCGTAGCAGTCGTCGGTTCATCCAAAGAAATTCATTTTTTTAATTATGTATTTACATCGTATTTTTAAAAAAAAATCATGCATGGCTTACTATCAAAATTGCTTTGTTTAGCGACGCTTCCCCAATGAAAACAAGAGCCAAGTAGGACAAGCGAAGTCCACGGGAAGACGAACTAACCTTCCCCCTTTACAAAACTCACGATTTTCCTTTGGATGCAGGCACCCAAGACATAAAATCATCAGATACGACTACATACTCATACTTTTTCAGGAATACAACTCTCAGAATCATCGCCTATTTACAAAGGCTATCCCCAGTAGCCACAATGACAATCAACTAGCAGCTATCGTCTCTCAGCTAAGGAATTTCGTTACCCTTCACCTTTATTTCGCGCATTGCATAAGGCTACTTTCTTGCCTTCCGAGACTAAGCATTGTCTCCATTTGCATTTTTTTTCTTGCATTGCATAAGGCTACCTTTCTGCCTTCCGAGGTTGAGCACTACCTCCATCCTGCATTTCCTTGCATTGCATAAGGCTACCTTTCTATCTTCCGAGGTTAAGCACTACCTCCATCCTGCATTTCCTTGCATTGCATAAGGCTACCTTTCTGCCTTCCGAGACTAGGCGTTGTCTCCATCTGCATTTCTCCGCATTGCATAAGGCTACCTTTCTGCCTTCCGAGACTAAGCATTGTCTCCATCTGCATTTCCCTGCATTGCATAAAGCTACCTTTCTGCCTTCTGAGACTAAGCATTGTCTCCATCTGCTTTTCTCTGCATTGCATAAGGCTACTTTTCTACCTTCCGAGGTTAAGCACTACCTCCATCCTGCATGGCTGAAATATTGCCACCTCTTATTTACATTGGCTGAAAGATCGCCAACTTTGTTCAAATCTCCACATCGGCTGAAATATCGCCAATTTTATTGAATCTTTACATCGGCTGAAATACCGCCATTTATATTTATGCTTTACATCGGCTGAAATATCGCCAACTTTATTTAAATCTTTATATCGGCTGAAACATCGCCAACTTTATTTAAATCTTTACATCGGCTGAAATACCGCCATTTACATTTATGCTTTACATCGGCTGAAATATCGCCAACTTCATTTAAATCTCTACATCGGCTGAAAGATCGCCAGTTATATTTAAACCTTTGTCGGCTAAAATATCGCCATTTAATTATGCCTTACATCGGCTGAAACATCGCCAAATCCTGCATTTCATGGGCTGAAATATCGCCAAATTGTCCAAAGGTGTCATTGTTCGGAGGCACCATTCGCATAGCCCGAGAACGCCATGTCATGGCCTGAGGACCCCTGTTTTTATCTTTTGCACATCATTATTCAAAGGCATCATGGTTCCGAGGCACCATTATCATAGCCCGAGGACGTCATTTCATAGCCTGTGAATCCTTTATTATACGTTTCATGGCCCAGGACGTCATGGTCTGATGACGTCATCCTACCCGTCCAAAGACATCATTCATGGTCCAACGGGAACTTGCATCACGTTTAAATTTATGCACGATATGTTTGTATTGCTCATTTGCAGGTACACCAGCTGGCAACGGCCATCACAGCTGGAGCGATCTCGCTCCGGTTCCTGCAGCCCATCGGTCCCTGACTATCCTTCCCAACCTAAATGTTGCGTCCGTCCTTTTCAAAACCTCCATCGGCATATTCCGCCGATGTATCCCGAACTACATATGACCTGATTCCTGTAAGACCAGGGATATGTAGGCAGCTCAAGAACCAGAGCTCGGTCAAAACCTTTTCAAGTCGTTTCTTTCGGTCAAAATTGGCCATCATATCTTTACCTGACAACTCTTTCATCCTTCCCGGGTAAAGAGGGGCAGCTGTTGATACCCAATTTTTCCCTACCAATTTTTATACTCAAAGTATTCTCAAAATAGCATGAACATGCATATATAAGTATGCCCAAGAATTTTGACATTTTTTCTAATTTTTAAAGCTTTTTAAAATCATTTTATTATTTATTTTAGCAGTACAAAATCCAATAATTATTCCCAAAACAATCATTTTGGTGAGTAATTTATTTCCATCCTTATATTTACACCGCAATATAATTAAGGTGATTTTTGCAATTTTTTTATAAATTTATTTGATATTTTTAAGCTAAATTGCATAAAATTGTAATTATAGCCTATATTATGATTAATAGCGTTTTACAATTATAAAATTATTCCCAGTATTTTAGGTTAACGTTTATATATTATTAATTAATTCGGTGCTTTTAATTTATTTTTAAAATCATTTCAACTATTTTTATTAAATTAAAAAAGGGAAAAATTGGCTATTTAATATATAGCCCATTACCATTTCAATTTTAGCCTAAAATCAGCCCCCAATTAACCCAACTTTTAACCTAAATTGGACCGGCCCAATTCCTAAAATTAACCCGCCCCTGACCCAATTAAAAAACCCGCCCAGGCCTTTCTTTTAATAACAGCCGTTGATATAAAAGATCAACGGCTCACACACACCCTTTCCTTTTTAATTTACCAAACCCCCCCTCCCCCCCCCCCACAACCCTAAT
>NW_017680420.1:13327-13598 GCF_001879085.1 Nicotiana attenuata | reverse complement strand
ACCCTATATTGGAAAAGTCATCAGGTTATGCTAGCATCAACTAGGGAATGGGACGTTATGTTGTAAAAGTCATCAGGTTATACTGGCATCAACTAGGGAGTGGGACCCTATGTTGGAAAGTCATCAGGTTATACTGGCATCAACTAGGGAGTGGGACCAAATGTCGGAAAGTCATCAAGTTGTGGTGGCATCAACTAGGGTGTGGGACGCTTTGTTGGAAAAGTCATCCGGTTATGCTGGCATCAACTAGGGAGTGGGACCTATGATGGAA
>NW_017680420.1:7907-8341 GCF_001879085.1 Nicotiana attenuata | reverse complement strand
AAAGTCATCAGGTTATGCTGGCATCAACTAGAGAGTGGGACCCTATGCTGGAAAAGTCATCAGGTTATGCTGGCATCAAGTAGGGAGTGAGGCCCTATGTCTGAAATGTCATCAGGTTATGCTGGCATCAACTAGGGAGTGGGACCCTATGTTGGAAAGTCATCAGTTTATGCGGGCATCAACTATAGAGTGGGACCCTATGTTGGAGAAGTCATCAGGTTATGCTGGCATCAACTAGGGAGTGGTGCCCTATGTTTGAAAAGTCATCAGGTTATACTGGTATCAACTAAGGAGTGGGACCCTATATTGGAAAAGTCATCAGGTTATGCTAGCATCAACTAGGGAATGGGACGTTATGTTGTAAAAGTCATCAGGTTATACTGGCATCAACTAGGGAGTGGGACCCTATATTGGAAAGTTCAGTCAGGTTATAC
>NW_017680420.1:4856-5500 GCF_001879085.1 Nicotiana attenuata | reverse complement strand
GGGAAAGGTAGCAAGTTGTGCTGGCATCAATTAGGGAGTGGGACCCTATGTTAGAAAGTCATCAGGTTAGGCTGGCATCAACTAGAGAGTGGGACCCTATGCTGGAAAAGTCATCAGGTTATCCTGGCATCAACTAGGGAGTGAGGCCCTATGTCTAAAATGTCATCAGGTTATGCTGGCATCAACTAGGGAGTGGGACCCTATGTTGGAAAGTCATCAGGTTATGCGGGCATCAACTAGAGAGTGAGACCCTATGTTGGAAAAGTCATCAGGTTATGCTGGCATCAACTAGGGAGTGGTGCTCTATGTTTGAAAAGTCATCAGGTTATGCTGGTATCAACTAGGGAGTGGGACCATATATTGGAAAAGTCATCAGGTTTCGCTAGCATCAACTAGGGAGTGGGATTCTATGTTAGAAAAGTCATCAGGTTATACTGGTTTCAACTAGGGAGTGGGACCATATATTTGAAAAGTCATCAAGTTATGCTGGTATCAACTAGGGAGTGGGACCCTATGTTGGAAAGTCATCAGGTTGTGCTGGCATCAACTAGGGAGTGGGACCCTATGTTGGAAAGTCATCAGGTTCTGCGGGCATCGACTAGAGAGTGGGACCCTATGTTGGAAAAGTCATCAGGTTATGCTGG
>NW_017680420.1:0-563 GCF_001879085.1 Nicotiana attenuata | reverse complement strand
GGGAGTGGGACCCTATGTTGGAATGTCATCAAGTTGTGCTGGCATCAATTAGTGAGTACAACCCTATGTTGGAAGGTCATCAGGTTATGCTGGCATCAACTAGTGAGTAGGACCCTATGTTGGAAAAGTCATCAGGTTATGTTGGCATCAACTAGGGACTCGGACCCTATGTTGAAAAAGTAATTAGGTTATGTTGACATCGACTAGAGAGTGGGACCCTATGTTGGAAAAGTCATCAGGCTATGCTTGAATCAACTAGGGAGTAGGTCCCTATGTTGGAAATGTCATCAGGTTATGCTGGCATCAACTAGGGAGTGAGACGCTTTGTTGGAAAAGTCATCAGGTTATACTGGCATCAACTAGGGAATGGACCCTATTCTGGAAAGTTATCAAGTTGTGCTGGCATCAATTAGGGAGTGGGACCCTATGTTAGAAAGTCATCAGGTTAGGCTGGCATCAACTAGAGAGTGGGACCCTATGCTGGAAAAGTCATCAGGTTATCCGTGGCATCAACTAGGGAGTGAGGCCTATGTCTAAATGTCATCAGGTTATGCTGGCAGTCG
>NW_017680419.1:8437-13607 GCF_001879085.1 Nicotiana attenuata | reverse complement strand
AAGAAATTTTCAGCTTTCCTAAAGCAACCTCAACTAGCATCAATTGGGACTAACAATTGCCCTCGACACACATGAGTCATTAACAACATTTAACCTTTGACAAACCATGGATCAAAAGCGACACAAGAGCATCAAGAGTTGACTCAACACATCAAAGAACTCTTTCAATTACTTTGGTCATTGTGTAACCCAAACTCACACGTCCTCAACTCTCCCTACACAAACCTCACCTTTAGAATATTGGCACACAAAACGAGGTTATTGGAAATTCACTCATCTCTCTCAAAGAAAGGTCACAAGTCCGGCTCTAAGTACCATATGCTTGCCCCTTATGTAAGTATCCACTAATGTAAGCTTCTTTCGACTCAAGATCATATAGGGCTTTTGTGGAGTCATTGTGAAGGGTTTTGGTCCAGGGTAGGTCATGTTTTTGTTCAAGTGGGTTCCATCTTCCCTTAAGAACTTCTTTTGATTCATTTGGCACAATTCACTTGACTCTTTGAGTCATTTTCACTTCTTTCTAAGGGGTTAGAGAGACACATTGTCACTCTTTCTTATGCATTTCAAACCTTTTCTCCTTTTTCAAGTTTCCACACCTTTCATTCTTTGCTTTTCTTGAATCCCTTTTTATTCTTTTTCACATTGATCCTTCTTTTTGTCTTTTTGCCTTTCTTTCTTTTTCATTGCCTTTCCTTTTCTTCATTTTTTTGTGTCTTTTTGCCACTTTGTTGCAATCCTCGTCTCTGCCCCCAAACTTATACTTTTGCCATGTGCTAAAGGAAAGATCGGGTGCCAAGAGAAGGTATCTTTTAGAACGGGTATAGGCTTGTATCATGGTTCTTGAAAGAAAAAGGTCTAAGGCTCAAAAGGGTTAACTAGGGGTCTTATCATTGATAGGCTATGGAATTGTTCAAACTATCATTTGGATCAAGGAGAACCTATAATCATGTCTTAAGTCAAAATTCACCTAGGATTTCGCCTCAACAAACATTCAGGGCAAGTTCTAGACCAATGGCTCGGCACTTGGACTTGCAATTCAATTACTCACCACACAAGCTAAGGGATTGCCTAAGACATAGAGTCGGGGGCCCACAACGACCTTAGATATGATTTGAGCACACAATGGTCCCGAAAAACCATTTGGTGATTATCGGCCAACGCAAGAGTCTCAAGGTCACAACTTTCACCATCCTAAACACAACAATTTGTTTTTGACCATAAGATCAAAGGCAAATGTGCTAGGCCCAAGTGAAGCTTTGCTTGAGGCACCCTTACCTACTAACTACTAAAAAACCAAAAAGACAAAAGAAAAACGGACTCAAACCCTTAAGAAGGTTGTCACGCCATCCATCATTGGGAAGAGCCACCCGGTTCACACAACACTCCACCTTTGGAAAGAACCGTGGCATTAAGAAAATCAAAGGCTTATTGCGAACTCCGAAAACAAAAAGCTACGAATCACAAATAAGAAGCTAAAAACAAAATTTTTTTGCGGAAAATAGAATAAATATATACAAGAGGGGGTTTGAATATACAATAGACGGGATGAATATATACAATGAAATGTAACTTTATATACAGACCCAAAGTAAGATGAAAATGCGATAAATGTAAAATATCAAATTATATACAGACCAAAGATGAAAAATCAATAAAGCATAAAAATGTATCAATATATACAGTCATCCAAAATGTAGGGCTGACCCCCTCAAATGAAAGCTGGCATTGTCCCCAATGCCAACTAGTCTAAATAAGTACCAAGAGAAATAAAAAAAGGATATAGAGGACTCCCTAAGCCGTGTCTGTCTGCATAGGATCATGGGTGGTCCCTGGGTCCTCTATGCACTCGGGAACCTCAGACTGATTCCCGGTGGTCTGCTCCTCAGCTACTGGAACCTGGGCCTGGACCTCGACAGGCTGTGGAACTGGTGTATCCTGTGGCTGACTGGAGGAGGTCTCCGGTAGGTCCGCCAACTGGATGATAGCATCATCTGCTCTAGGGATCATCCTCCTCCTCTTCGGAGGCCTCTGTGTCTGCTCCGGCTGTGGCTGAGCTGCTGGGATTGGGTCATCAAGCAAGAGGTCTAAAGCCAGCTGGTCTGCCTTTAGTCTATTAACATCTGCCCCCAGCTCCTTCACGGACACCTTGGAGGCCCGTGTCTTCCGCAGCTTCCTATGCTCCTTAGCAAGCTCCTTGAGAGCCTTGCTATGTGAATCCACTGCCTTTGAGAGCGCAGCCTGAGTGGCGAGGATCTTCTTCTGGTTCTCAAGTATCTCTTTGAGCGCATCCTCAATCGATTGGGGTACCTGTGGGGCTGGGGGAGCTGACTGAGCCTCTACAGTGGTAGTCAAGATAGACAACTTGGATGACACTGTGGACATCCAGTTGTTGATACTGGCAAGAGCCTGGGTCAGTCGGTGGGCAGTGATGGGATGGGCCCGGGTAGATGGGATCTCCGGGCCTACAGATGTGGAAGGTCCGGGAGGCATGTCATCAGTAGTGGGGGTAGGCTCAGCAGGGACCTCTACCACAACTAGCTCTTCAGACTGGCCAGTTGGGGCAGAAGCAGGGGCTTTGTAGTTCTTGTCCTTGGGGTTGTCATTCCCCTTCAAGCTATACCAGGAGAACGGGGCTGTCGCCTTGACCTTAACGTCGTAGGCTTCTTGTCCACCTCCAAGTCCTGAAAGTACATAGTGAGGGTGCTAGGGAAAGGGTAGTTTCGGTCATGATCTGCTCCCACTATCGAGATAATGTGGGACATCACATTCCCCACATTTATAGGGTATCCCGCTATAATCGAAGCAACCAATACAGCCCGGTGGAGAGAAAGGGTTTGGTCATGTGTAGTAGGATCCAACCGGCTGCAAACAAACATTTCCCAACCCCTCGCCTCAAAGTTTAAGGTCCTCCGCAATATTTTGAACCCAACAGTCAACCAATCCGGAATAGTACCTGGGATTGCCAGGTACTGAGCTAACCATGGACGGACCTCCTCGCCCATCTCCAACTTCGCCATGTACAAAGTTTCATCCTCCTCATTGAAGCCCAAGTATTCGTTGAGGTATTACCCTTCAAACAACACTATCTTATTATGAACCTTGGTCACTTTGGAGCCCTTTTTGATGTGGGCTACATTGCAGTAAAACTCCTTGACCATGTATTCATTGGCATCTACACACTTGTCCATAAAATATTCCTAGCCCGCTCTAGTCCTAAATTGTCTTTGCACATTGGGGTTGAGGGGTAAAAGATCGTTATCAATGAAGCTCCGCTCCGGTATCAACTTTCTCACCGGACACCACTCCCTAAACTTGTTGTACGCCACCTGGCTCACAAACCTATCCTCCCAAACATCGGGCTTTCTAGTTCGGGCAATGCCTCCCACCTGAGGCTCACCACCTTCAACTACCTCGTCCTCTCCATGTACCTCCTCCTCACCTCCGTCTGCACTCTCCCCGGATAATGAAGTTGTGGGGGAGGTGGAGAATTTACCACTACCGGCTGCTGAGCCCTCGGACGACTCAGTGGGAACATGCTCTCGTGCTTGGGCAGTGGGTGATGGTGGAGGGGTGTCTCTTAGCCTAGTTCTCTCTGGCCAGTCTTCCATGTATTCTGGCACGGATCTGAAGAAATGTCCCTTGATGGTTGATACTCACTCCTCGAGGAATGGGAAGCAGCTCTATCTGCAGCTTTGATTAGTTTTCTGGTCCTTTTTATGTTTTCCCGAGATTGGGGAGTGAGTTTTATCCTCTTCTTCTCGAGGATTCTCCTTTTCCCGGTTGTTTTGAGCCTTTTCCTTGTTGTCTCAACATTGTCTGCAATCGCAATTCAAACAACTTGTTAGTATCAGTGTAATCAATTAAAAACAGTGTTACAGAAACATGGAAGAAAGGTTGCAGTAGTGCCCAGTGCGGACCGCACAAAATGATAGTGCGGCCGCACAGGGGCCAGTGCGGTCCGCACAGGGATGGGGTTCAGAATACCCATCCTCTGAATTTGACCAGTGCGGCCCGCACAAAAAACGGTACCGCGGCCACACTGGGCCAGTGCGGACCGCACAAAAATATAGTGCGGCCGCGCTGCCCAAGGTTCAACTTTACACAAGATCATCAGTGCGGTCCGCACAAAGTGGTACCGCAGACTGCACTAGGGCACCGCGAACCGCACAGAAACAACCGCGGTCCACTCTGGGTGCCCAAAATCGGCACTGAGCTAGGGTTTATCAGATTTTGATTTTAAGGTCAAATTTCCCACCTAATTAGAGTCCCCAACGATTACCCAGTCCAGAACACTATCTAAGTATGCAAGAATCACACATCTAACTATCCTAACCTAACAAATTAAGAAAATACGGGAGAAGGAAGAAATAAGAGCTAAGAAAAAAATGAAAATTAACTAAAATTGACAAAATTAACAAGTGAAAAGGAAGATTGATGTACCAGATATTGAGATGAATTGAATCAAAGCAATGCAAACAAGCAATTACGATCAAAGGAGAGGATGAACAGTGTTTAATTACTCTGAGGTTTCAATTTTGCGAAAAGAGTAAAAGGAGACCCTCAGGGTCTATTTATAGAAAAGCCCCTGGGGCCCAACCTCACCTACCAGTGCGGACCGCACAGAATGGACCGCGGTCCGCACTGAGCTATTATGATCAAGCTTGGCCAATTATCCCACTGCGGTCCGCACAAAATGGACCGCGACCATAGTGATCCACTGCGGACCGCACAAAGTGTAGTGCGGCCGCAGTGGCCAACTTCAGAGAGGCATCACCTTGGCCTTTACCAGTGCGGACCGCATAAAGTGTAGTGCGGCCGCACCGGCAACTTCAGAGACTGAACATTTTCTTCACTATGTCTTGCACTGCATCAACACAATTCCTGTAACATCTTACAACCAGTTAGCTCAAAAATCAATCCTACACTATAAAGAAAATCAAAAAAAACAAAAAGAAAAACACATGGGTTGCCTCCCAAGAAGCGCCTGATTTAACGTCGCGGCACGACGCATGTTACCATCCAATCATTTGAAATGAACAACAGCCACCACATGCCTATCATCAAACTTCCCTAGATAATGCTTGACACGGTGCCCATTCACTCTAAAGACTTCACCATTTTTGTTTTTCAAATCAAGAGCACCAAAAGGGGTCACCAACACAACTTCAAA
>NW_017680419.1:2790-6016 GCF_001879085.1 Nicotiana attenuata | reverse complement strand
GGGTTTTGGATTTGGAGAGTCGCCACCTAATGATTATAGTGCATTAGGACACTTTAAGAAAGAATTTGAGATGAAAAACCAGAGTTCGGGTAAGGGCTAGAAATTATCTCGAGGGGAAGGTGTTAGGCACCCCTCAAGATCCACTAGTGTGGTTCCCGGCCATGCTACAACTGTGACTTTAAATACAAACAACAAGTAGACAAGCAAGCATTGCAAATACGAGGAAAACTTTCACATAATGGTTGCAAATAAAAAGTACAAAAGGTTTAAAAAAATACTAAAATTTGGAAGAAAGTAGTTTTATAATTAAAGAAAAGATATACGAGTAAAGGGGAAGGGGGTCAAATAATTGATGCAAGTAATTAAACGAGGTGAAAGAGACGGAAGTTTAGGGAGAAACAATACTAAATTCAGACAATTAAAAGAGAGATTTTTCATGATAGGTGCAAAGAATTGAAGTAAAAGAAGAGAAACTGAAAACTGAACAGCTTTTAAAATTCTGGAATAAAAATAACAAAGAGGGAGGGGGGTCCTAGGTTTATAAATCACATGGATCATCCACACAACACCGGTACCCGATTGTACGCATAGTGTTATCGTGTGATCATCATCTCCATGTCTACCCTTCCCTACCTCGTTAAGGTATTAAAGCGCGGAATAGTATCGTTACTTATTGCATGCTATTACCCGTCCCAATCCTATCAGTCCCGGAGGCAAATGGACTACTAATCCTAAAGGGAGAGGGGTTTGGGGGCTTTTAGAAGTTTTCAAAGGACAAAATGCTAAGGCGTCAATCAAAAACACGTAATGCAAATAAAGGGGAAGCAGACAAGCAAATAGGGCTCAAACATGCCTCCATAAATCAGATAAAAGTCATAGAGTTTAGCATGTCTTACACGTACTAATTTGGTCTTAATTAAATAATGCGACGAGCGGACTGGTTCAACACATATTTTTAGGCGAAAAAGTCTACATTAGGCTTACTCGAATGCAGTTGACTAAAACCGATCTGATTGATTAATTAATCCTTTTGTCTAAGTGTTGGATAGAACTAGGCATGATATCTACTGATTTTAGAATAAATGCAAACTGATTATAGAAAAAGGTTACCAGTTTAATAGAACATACGAGTTCAGCAGTTGACGTAGCTTCAATTCAGATTCGAGATTTCCTATAGGCATGCTCTCTATATGTTTATTGATTTTTGACATCTTTTAGACGTTAACAGAAGTCCTATGAACATGATATCTATATGCATCTTTCATTGTTAAACCTACGAACTGTTTGCCTGATGACGCTTATATATGCAGAGATGCGGAAGTCTATAGGCAGTATTTCTATATGTGAATTTGCAGAACAATTAGAAGTTAATCCTATAGGCAGGATATCTATGTGTGAAGTTGCATAAATAAGAAGCTAACCCTATGGGCATGATTTCTATATGCTTTATTGCAGAAAATAAGTTAACCCTATAGGTATGATATCTATATGCTTTATTGCAGAAATTAAGTGTCGAATCCTATATGCATGTTTTCTACGCGTGGAGTTGCACAAATCATAAATAAATCCCTATAGGCATGATTTCTACCCTTGGTGCATAAAAGTAAACCCTATCCCCCTTTTTTACTAAATCCCCGAGTTTATACAAATTATTGAAGCCCAAAAGAAATAAAACTGGAATTAAAAAAAAAGAAAAGTACATCAGGAATCATCAGCTACATCCGAGCAGCCTAATTCAGACTTAATGTCTAATAATATGATATTGAGCCACTTCCGCGATCCAGATTTCCAAGCCTTATCTCATCTAGGGTTATTCAGAGATCCAAGGGATTTCAGGAACCCCAGGCAGTGCATACACCCAAGATGTTAATTAGAAAATTGAGTTGTGCAGTGTGGAAGGACCAGCCCTTATGTGTCAAAGTTTAGAGGGAGCTCAAGGGTCCCAAGGCAAGGCTCACACAAGAGGGGCAGAACCTAAGTTCTAAGAGCATAGTGCAAGTGCAATAAGAGAAAGGGGATAGGGAATACCCAGGCAGGCTGGTGGTCATGCCCAGCCATAAAGTAGACTGGCACACCCCTAACCAAACCTGTTGGCCAAACATTTAGAGAGTAAAGACCTACTGGAGGTCAAGCTATGGTCTGAGAAATAACTAGAATAATGTCAGGCCAAAGCTCTTAGTCAGCACACACAATAAGGGAATAGGGATGGGAAACTGACAAAGCTTAGGGCCCAAAGGGTCCAGTTCATATCTATGGACAATAACTTCGAATATTGCCATGTTTCTGAACCATAACTTAAAGCATATAAGGGGATACGGGGGTTTGGGATTCATAAGGTAGCAAATAAATAACAAGTGACTGACAGCATACATAGATAAACATTAATTTACAAGGGAACGTATTGCAGCATGCTAGTAACATATCTTGACTACAGAAACATGAGTAGAAGTAGACAGGAATGACAAACTGGAGTAATTAAAGAAAACATATTGTTGTTGAGGCTTGTAAATTAACTAAGACATACCAGTAGAGAAGCAAAGTGCAGAAAGGTAAAGCAAACACAAGTCCACAGTCTAGCCTTGGCTTTCAGCCGGCTAGGCAAAGCAACAGCACAAGTAGTAGTAAAGAAAGAGAGAGTTTTAAAAGTAAGTGTGTATATTTTGAACTCAAGTTGTTCGTGTCTTTAAAGAAAAGAGGGTAGGGTATTTATAATTTTGAAAACGAGTGGAGAATAAGGTAATAAGTAAAGTTTTAACACAAATATGGAAACAATCACAAGTCAGAATCAATTAACACAAGACTTCCCTTTAATCAAGGGATTATTGTTCAAACGGATACTAACAGGGTCAAGATAAGGAAAGAAAATCAGTCTTTAAGCAGAATGGTTGTTGCCATAAAAGGAGCAGTAAAATCATACAATAGGTGTTTAAGTCTAAGTACAGGAATGTAATTATTTTTGGAAAGGATCCGGTAAGGCCAAACAAAGAGAAAGAATCAATTACCCCTTAACAGGCGAGTAAAAATCAGAATTTCACAAAGGAAAAGTTTTGAAAATCAATCACGAGTTTGAGAATCAATCACAGAAGGGACTCAGTATATAAATGAAGTGCACAAGTAATAGACATGTGAGGCCAAGTTATGGCAAAATAATAGCATGTAGTAGTACTAAAAAGAAGACATTCGAAGCATGATAGTCAAGTTTCAGTGGTTTTACAATAGAGAAGAA
>NW_017680419.1:0-547 GCF_001879085.1 Nicotiana attenuata | reverse complement strand
TGTTTTAAATTAATGTTCTTTTATTGATTTTGTAAAGAAACTGTTTTGTCTCTTTCGTCGCTGGGTTATCGAAGTTTGGCTTCAAGAAATAGGTACTCAAAAAAAATACCCAAAATTAAGGGTTTCTAACATGCTAACTCAGATAAAAATAAGGTAAATCAAACGAATATTAACGAACAGACTAAGAAACTCGAACAAAATCCCAAAAATTAGGGTTTTCAACATGCTAACTCAGATAGAAAACAACACAAACAAAACACAGTAAAACATGTCGAGAATCAGAGAAGAGATTCGAAATAACTTAACATGAAACCCTAGTTGAAGAATAAAGAGTTTCTGAAAGCAAAAAAAAAAATTAAAGAGACTCGAGAAAAATGCATAGAAGGTTCACACACACATAGATCGGAGCAGATCTAGAAATAAATCGAAGGAACCTTACAGATTAGGGTTTCCTAAGAAACCCAGGCGATGAGAAAGGCTTTGGAAACCATCGATCTGAGCAGGAAAGTCGAAGATCGAACTCAAATAGCCATGACTGGCCGGACAA
>NW_017680418.1:5158-13610 GCF_001879085.1 Nicotiana attenuata | reverse complement strand
GTGTTCTATATAAATAATAATATATGTATGTATAGGTAAGTAAACAGTGTCACTCTCTTTCTCTCTCTCTCTAAATCTATGTAAAAACGTATTGGGGGGTTGGGGGAACGAAGAATGAAGATATGGGGGGTGGGTAGGTTTGGGAAGATAGAGAACTGGACTATAGTCTATAGTAACAGTGGGATGAGGAGAAAAAATGGAGATTAATTAAGGTGGCAATTTTTAGGACACCTTATTTGGTGTTATAATTACTACTCCTATCATTCTTTTTCTTTCTCGTCATGTAATTTCTTTAAAGATTTTATTACCTTTATGCTGATGATTTTTCACTTTATGGAAATGCAATGCAACTGGTTTAAATAAGGAGCAGGAAAAGTTTTAAGAAAAATTGAAGCTATATATAACTTTTATACTAATAATGTAGTTTAAGCAATTCTAGCCGTTTAATTTATTTTACATAATTAATGAATATCAATTATAGATAATTATTTTATAATTTAACTTTAACTTATGTGATAATACAAAACGATTTGCACGGTTGACTTCTGAAAATTGAACTAAAATTTTCCAATGACTTTGTTGTTGAAAAATTAAAATGACTGTTCGAAAACTAAGATTGAAACTCCAACAAAAACATACTAGATGAATTATTCTTATTTGTGCAAGTATTGATGGATAATGATAATTAAGTGATATAGCAATTATCAAGTAAATTAGTTTGAAACTCCAACAAAAACATACTAGATGAATTATTCTTATTTGTGCAAGTATTGATGGATAATGATAATTAAGTGATATAGCAATTATCAAGTAAATTAGTTTGAAACTCCAACAAAAACATACTAGATGAATTATTCTTATTTGTGCAAGTATTGATGGATAATGATAATTAAGTGATATAGCAATTATCAAGTAAATTAGTTTGAAACTCCAACAAAAACATACTAGATGAATTATTCTTATTTGTGCAAGTATTGATGGATAATGATAATTAAGTGATATAGCAATTATCAAGTAAATTAGTTTGAAACTCCAACAAAAACATACTAGATGAATTATTCTTATTTGTGCAAGTATTGATGGATAATGATAATTAAGCGATATAGCAATTATCAAGTAAATTAGTTTGAAACTCCAACAAAAACATACTAGATGAATTATTCTTATTTGTGCAAGTATTGATGGATAATGATAATTAAGCGATATAGCAATTATCAAGTAAATTAGTTTGAAACTCCAACAAAAACATACTAGATGAATTATTCTTATTTGTGCAAGTATTGATGGATAATGATAATTAAGCGATATAGCAATTATCAAGTAAATTAGTTTGAAACTCCAACAAAAACATACTAGATGAATTATTCTTATTTGTGCAAGTATTGATGGATAATGATAATTAAGCGATATAGCAATTATCAAGTAAATTAGTTTGAAACTCCAACAAAAACATACTAGATGAATTATTCTTATTTGTGCAAGTATTGATGGATAATGATAATTAAGCGATATAGCAATTATCAAGTAAATTAGTTTGAAACTCCAACAAAAACATACTAGATGAATTATTCTTATTTGTGCAAGTATTGATGGATAATGATAATTAAGCGATATAGCAATTATCAAGTAAATTAGTTTGAAACTCCAACAAAAACATACTAGATGAATTATTCTTATTTGTGCAAGTATTGATGGATAATGATAATTAAGTGATATAGCAATTATCAAGTAAATTAGTTTGAAACTCCAACAAAAACATACTAGATGAATTATTCTTATTTGTGCAAGTATTGATGGATAATGATAATTAAGCGATATAGCAATTATCAAGTAAATTAGTTTGAAACTCCAACAAAAACATACTAGATGAATTATTCTTATTTGTGCAAGTATTGATGGNTATATATATATATATATATATATATATATATATATATATATATATATATATATATATATATATTTCGGAACTGGTGCATAAAGCTAGTTGAGTTCACAAAAAGTACCTTGGTAGATTAGAGTTGACCGTTAATGTGAACAGTGGTGGATGCACATAAGGAATTGTGGGTGTGGGTGTGGGTGCTTAAGCACCCATTAACTTTGACCATATTTATAAATTTATATAGGCAATTGTACAAATATTTAGATAAATATTGAGCGAGCATCCACAAGTAAATTCATTTTTCCTCTTCTTTTAAAGTTTTTATCGGCGAACACCCACAACTTCAAAATTCTGGATCCGCCACTGAATGTGAACTTACTTGTCCAGTAATATAGCAACTAGCCTAACATTCATCTTCACTTTGCTGAGCTTTTAAAATATAAATACTATTAATACTTGGAAAAATATTATTACTTCTTGCTTCATGTTTCTTTTGCATAAAAGTAACATTATTATTTTCTTTTGGAGATTAGAGTAAGCACCCCACAATAAACCTTGAAGTATAATTTTGTCATTGGAAAAGGATAACAAACGCATTACCTTTAAGCTAAAGTCATGTGATATAAATAGACAAAAATTATTTAACACTTTATTTTCATATGTCATCCTAAGAACATACGTAACGTAGATATAGAAATTAGAGAAAAGTAACTTAAGTTTGAGAAGTATAAAAAAGATTACTCCATTATTTTCCTGTAAGCATAAACTTAATTTACATCAGGATCTTGAACATGATAATTTTACACAAAAATTGTTATAGAAAATATACCTAAAGCGAAATCCATTATCGTAAAGCGGAAGCGTTAATTGAAATTGGTTTCTCGCCCCTTGCCCTAGCTTACGTTACTGCCGACTTTAGTGATGGAAGAGAGAAATAAAAATACGGTAACCCTAATGGGTGGGGAGAGGACCAATTTATAGAGGTTCTCATTTAATTCGGTACGTCCATCAAGTAACCGATCGGACGGAGGAGATTTGCTCATTAATTAAATATTAATTACGGGCCTTAAACCTATTGCACCACCAATATACGTAGGAAAATTTTACATTCTCCCACTTGGCCCAATAATCACGTAATATTAATATTTAATATAGGAACATTAGTTGCGCAAAATAAATCTCTTCTATAATGTCCATCATAAACATCATAATACGATAAACTACTAAATGTGAGTAATGGCGGTTATATATAATTTGTCTACATATTTTCTTCCATATACTACAACATTAGCAACTCATCGTACTAGGTCCATAAGCTATAAAATATTATGATCCACAATAATGTCTCGTAGAGACTTATCCTGTAATATCTCAAAACAATAATGTGAACACCATTACGAGAAACAGAAAATCATTAATGTATATCAGAAACACATAAATGAGCTCAGAGTGTCGAAACATCATAAATAATCAATCATAAATACAGCCAAGACCCATTCTATGTACATGTTTTTTAAATATCATTGGCTGTAACATTTCGTTAACGGATCTGCAATCATGAGATCAGTTCTAATATGCTTAGGTGACACTCTATGTTTCTGAACTTCCTCTTTGTCGGTAAAGTACTTTAATTCCATATGTTTGGCACCTTTGGAGTATTTATCGTTCTTGGAGAAGAATACTGCTGCAGAATTATCACAGTAATTTTTCAGCGGCTTGGTAATGGTGTCGACAACCCCAAGTCCTGAAATAAAGTTTCGCAGCCATAATGCATGAATTGTGGCTTCAAAACATGCCACGAATTCTGCTTCCATCGTGGATGTAGCAATGGCAGACTGTTTGGCACTCTTCCATGATATCGCTCCTTCAGCTAATTGGAACAAATAACCAAACGTGGACTTTCTAGTGTCAATACATCTAGCGAAATTTGAATCCGAGTATCCAACAACTTCCAAATGCTTGGATCTCCTATACATGAGCATGTAATCCTTCGTTCCTTTCAGGTACCTCAAAACTTTCTTTGCATCTTTCCAATGATCAATTCCTGGGTTACTCTGATATCTTCCCAGCATTCCGACCGCAAAATTAATATCCGGTCTTATGCAAGTCTCAGCATATATCAGACTACCAACAATAGAAGAGTAAGGAATTAATTCCATTTCTTTTCGTTCTACATCATTCTTAGGGCATTGCATGAGACTAAATTTGTCCCCTTTTTGAATTGGAACAATTCCTGCTGAACAGTTATTCATGTTAAATCTCTGTAGAACTCTTTCGACATAGCCTTTCTGAGACAATCCTAATAATCCTTGTGATCTATCACGGAATATTTCTATTCCTATTACATAGGATGCCTCACCCATATCTTTCATTTCAAAATTCTTAGAGAGAAAATCTTTAGTCTCACGCAATATGCCTAAATCATTAGCAACAAGTAGAATATCATCAACATATAGGACTAAAAATATAAACTTGCTCCCACTGATCTTTTGGTATATACACCGATCAACGGTATTTTCCACAAATCCAAAAGATGTTATGGTATCATTAAACTTTATATACCATTGTCGCGAGGCTTGTTTAAGTCCATATATTGACTTCTTCAGTTTACACACCATTCGACATTTTCCTTTAGTTTCGAAACCCTATGGTTGGTCCATATAAACTTCCTCCTCGAGGTCTCCATTAAGAAAGGCAGTTTTCACATCCATTTGGTGTAACTCTAAATCATAATGAGCCACCAAAGCCATGATAATTCTTAACGAGTCTTTCTTTGAGACCAGTGAAAAGGTCTCTTTATAATCAATGCCTCCTTTCTGAGTATAACCCTTGGCAACAAGTCTGGCTTTGTATCGTTCAATATTGCCATTTGAATCGCGTTTGGTCTTAAAGACCCATCAACTTTCTGGCAATTCAACAAGACCCTAGACTTTATTGTATTCCATGGATTTTAACTCTTTCTTCATGGCATCAATTTGTCAGACTCATTACTTTTCATGGCTTGTGAAAATGAAACCGGATCCTTATTAAGACCAATGTCAAAATCTGACTCTTGCAAATAAACCACGTAATCATCCGAAATAGCCGATTGGCATTTCTTGTGGTTCATTTGTGTCAGATATTTGTGAGTTAGTTTCTATGAAGTATTCCATCCAAATGTTGCTCGGTGTTGTCAAAGTGTTCTTCAACAACTGGAACAATATTTGGTATTTGTATGGAAGTAGGCACATTCGTGGGTAATGGATTGACCCTCACCTCTTTTATTTCCACACTTTGTTTTTCAACGCTCTCACTAGCTTCACCATTCTCAATGAACCTTGCATTACCGGTTTCAACAATTCTCGAAGTATGGTTTGGACAGTAAAACACATACCCTTTATATTTCTCTGGGTAACCAATAAAGTAACCACTTACTGTTCGAGAATCTAATTTCTTTTCTTGTGGATTATATACTCTAGCTTCCGCTAGGCAACCCCAAACATGCAGGTGCCTTAAAATAGGTTTCCTTCCTATCCACAGTACAAAAGGGGTCTTTGGAACTGCCTTACTAGGAACCATGTTTAATAAATATATAGCGGTTTTAAGAGCATACATCCACAATGATTTGGCTAATGAGGAATTACTCATCATGCTCCTAACCATATCCATAAGTGTTCGATTACTCCTTTTTGCAACACCATTTTGTTGAGGTGTTCCTGGCATAATATACTGTGTACATATGCCACGTTCCTCGAGGAACTTTGCAGATGGACCTGGACATTGTCCTGATTCATTATATTTTTTATAATATTCACCACCTCTATCAGACCTAATAATTTTTACCTTTTTATCTAATTTCCTTTCAACCTCATTAACAAACACCTTGAGAGCATCTGTTGCTTGAGATTTTCCTTTCAGCAAATGGATGTATCCATAACGTGAAAAATCATCGATAAAAGTGATAAAATATTTTTCTCCACCAAAAGATGAAACATCAAATGTTCCACAAATATCGGTGTGTATTATTTCAAGAAGCTGGATGCTTCTTGTGGCACCTTTCTTACTATGCTAGTTTGCATACAACGCGACCCATCAAACTTCATGGTCGTGAGTTCAGCCATTAGTGTACCAGTGAGAGACTTATCTGCAGAACGAAAACGTTCTTCCATAAACTTCAGGTATTCCCTGGCATTTTTTGTTTGTGGAATAGTACTCTTAATGTTGTTGGCAATACTCATTCGCATAAACATAAGGCTCAGCCTATTAGAGCATTCCCATGCTTTATGGAAAGACTTCTCATCCGCACTGCTCGTATCAGTAATGGCAGCGGGCTTATCATTCAGCAGAGCCAAGTCAAGATCCATTACACCTAAGTGGAACTGGACTTATTCATGCCATTCAGATAAGTTCAATCCATTGAACATAGTAACAGACGAAGCATGCTAATGAAGAGGAATAGCTGCAAAATAGATAATACATGCTCACAAATCAATATGCATTCAGTAAAATAGTTAAAGCATATCGTAATTCTCCTTTGGGTAAATACTACGACACACTATAATAATTTAAATGTCATTTAGTCTTCAATAGGCAATTAAATATTTTTAACCAAACATATATGACATCTTTGGACAAACAATATATATTTGACTAAGAATATTAATTTACCTCATTATATTCACTATTCATAGAATGATTGATCCACCTTTGGGTAAATCCTTAAGTTCTAGCAATTGTGAAAATTAATTTATCCACTAATCTATAATTATAGGCATTTCATTAATTTCATGGATAAACTATAATTTTATGTATGCAAACTTTTCATGAACATAGTAGTTTGGCCACTTTGGTGACTAACAAACTATATAAACATAAAGGAACACAAAAAATAAATACTAGAAAAATTTATGCATGTGAATATTTTAAATAATCTAGTTTGATCACTTTGGTGACTAACAAACTACGTAACATAGAACACATACATAAAATTAAGTGCAATCATTAAATAAGTAATTAAAATTATGGTCCAAAATATTAAGATAAAACTTTATCACATAATAGCCGAATTATGAACCAAACATCTTAACAGATTTGAACATTAATACGTTATACCTAGTTCTATGTAACTAGATGTGTTTGGCTTAGTTGCTGAAAAATTAAACTCAAAACAACCTTGAAATTTTTTATTCAAAATCAAATAACCTTGAAAATATTTGACTAAATCAGACACTTAAAGAAACATACCGCATATAATTTAAGCCTAATTTAAACTTAATAAAAGATTCTATTGTAAACACAAATCCTAAAGGCTGCCATTCATAACTTCATAATCATAATTTTTTTTTTTAAAATAACCAAATTCAATTATATGGCAACTTAGAAGAAACAACAAAAAGGTCAAAAAAACCCTTTAAGCAATGACGCATACGGCTTCTGGCCATAAGTTGCTTACGCTTATACCATTACTTTCATAAGAGAAAGAATATTTTCCTCTATTTATTGTATTCAGATTAAAAAATAAACTAAGATAAGAAGCAAAAACTTTTACAGATTTCAGTCATGATTTTGAAAGCAATTTAAAATCCCGTTAACATACTTACACGCACATCATAATATAGTCTTTCATTAACGAAGAATATCAGTTCAAATATACAGGCTCATGATACCACATGTAAGCATAAACTTAATATACATCAGGATCTTGAACATGATAATCTTACACAAAAATCGTTACAGAAAACATACCTGAAGCGAAATCCATTATCGTGAAGCGGAAGCGTTAATTGAAATTGGTTTCTCGCCCCTTGCCCTAACTTACATTACCGCCGACTTTAGTGATGGAAGAGAGAAATATCCCTAATCGATGGGGAGATGACCAATTTATAGAGGTTCTCATTTAATCCGGTACGTTCATAAAGTAACCGATCGGACGGAAAAGATTTGCTCGTTAATTAAATATTAATTACGGGCCTCAAACCTGTTCGACGACCAATATACATAGGAAAATTTTACATTTCCATCTAAATTTAACTTGTTCCCGGAATTAAAGCATTTGTATCCGTAAATAATGTGAGTAGTTGTTTACTTTTAGTAGAATATCTTTATGAGAGATAACATAGCACGAAATATAATAAATTTGTACAAGTTTCCAATAAAAGGGCAACAAGATGATCACAAGTTGGATTTACTTGCTAAAAGGGTGAAATAGTATGTTTTCTTTTGTCTTTGTCTAAAAATTTTCATCACCCTTCATTTCATTTTTCACGTTTTGCTCATGGTCCCAATTATACAATTTGCAATGATTGCTAAAAAATCGAAATATGATGCTTTTGTCTTTTCAATTTGAGAGCACAAAATTGGGTTAAAATATTATGGTATAGCCAGTTTTCACACTAGTCAATGAAAAATAGCCAGCGTTTATCAAGTCAATGAAAAATAGCCACTATTTTGCTGCAACAGGGACCGGTCCAGTATAATATACGGGAGTTCTGGTGCATTTGTGTACGAACTCCAGCATATTATGCTGGACCGGTATACTTTGCTAACTCCTGTAAATTTTGCGGGAGACTGGAGCACCAGTGCTCCAAACTC
>NW_017680418.1:0-3552 GCF_001879085.1 Nicotiana attenuata | reverse complement strand
CCACGCGTTTGCCAATTGATCAGAAGGACTTGGACAAGGTTTTGGGTAGAAAGAATTCTGGACGGAGGTACAACTTTGGAACTATTTCGGGGGATTCATGGCCGAACCATTACATCATCTGCCCCAGTTTCATTTTTCGGGGAAATTGGGATTTTTGCTTTGGTGTGACTGAACCTCATGGAGAGGCTGCCTACGTATCCTTTTCGGAATCAAGTCAAACGTAGTTCAGACATTTGTTTCTGTTGTTTTTGTTTTTTTTTTTTTTTTGGTTTTTTTTTTCCATTCATTATTTTCTTCTTTTTTTTTTTTTTTAAATAAATTACTTCTGGTTCCAAAGAGGTAGTCAAAGAAGGGTAACCGGCTCAAATGGGTTTACGAAGGGTTGATAGTGTTTGGATAGCGAGAAAGAAAGCCTTCGTCATCTCAATTGCACAAAAGCCATCGCCGAATGAGGATTAGACGTAGTACCTTTTTACTGCATCTGCATTGACTGCTGTCTCAGGATCATTCCCTTCAATGTCTCCCAGATACAGTGCTCCTCTTGATGTTCTTATTTGCTGCCTCGACAGCACCATTGGCTTTTGGCCGATAGGGAGTTGAGTTTCTATGCGTTATCTTGAATTGTTCACATACCTCCTCCATCAGGCGACTGTTCAAGTTAGCTGCATTGTCGGTAATAATAATTGCAGGAATGCCAAAGCGGCAAATGAGATTGGAGTGCACAAAGTCTACCACGGCTTTCTTGGTGACTGACTTGAGGGTGATGGCTTCAACCCATTTTGTGAAATAGTCGATTGCTACCAGTATGAACCTATGCCCATTCGAAGCTTTCGGCTCGATCGGCCCAATGACATCCATGCCCCAAGCGACAAACGGCCAAGGTGCTGACATCGGATGGAGTTCTGTCGGAGGTGCATGAATCAAGTCGCCGTGCACCTGGCATTGATGACATTTTCGAACAAAACTGAAACAGTCCTTCTCCATGGTTATCCAGTAATACCCGGCTCGCAAAATTTTCTTTGCCATCACATAACCATTCATATGAGGTCCACACACTCCTGCGTGTACTTCATGCATAATTCTTCCAGCTTCTTCGGCGTCAACACATCTTAGCAAGTTGAGGTCCGGGGTTCTTTTATACAAAACATCACCACTTAAAAAGAAACCACTCGCATGTCGTCTAATGGTTCTCTTCTGATCTCCGGTGGCCTGCTCAGGGTATTCTTGTGTTTTCAGAAATCTCTTGATATCATGATACCAGGGCTGACCACTTGGTTCCACCTCAGCTGTATTACAATACCCGTGCTTTTCTTTGATTTGAATCTCTAAAGGGTCAATATGGGCATTGCCAGGTTAAGGCAACATTGAAGCTAGAGTGGCAAGTGCATCGGCTAGTTCATTATGACACCGAGGGATATACCTGAATTCTACCGACTTGAAGCGTTTGGTGAGATCTTCCACATGCTGTCGATAAGGAATGAGCTTAACATCTCGAGTTTCCCATTCTCCTTGGGCTTGTCGGATAATCAAGTCAGAGTCCCCCATGATTAATAAATCTTCAACATCTTGGTCAATTGCCATGTTCATGCCCATGATGCAGGCTTCATACTCAGCTGTATTGTTTGTGCAAAAGAAGCGGAGCCTGGCTGTAGCCGGGTAGTGTTGGCCATTGGGTGATATTAAGATCGCCCCAATACCTACACCTCTCGCATTTACTGCTCCATCAAAGAACATTTTCCAAGCCCGAGTGTCCTCAGAGATGGCTTCCACCGAGTTTACTTCCTCATCTGGGAAATAGGTGCTTAACGGTTGATATTCCTCGTCGACCGGGTTTTCAGCCAAATGATCCGCCAAAGCCTGGGCTTTCACTGCCGTGCGAGTAACATAGACTATGTCAAATTCAGTGAGCAAGATTTGCCATTTTGCCAACCTCCCAGTGGGTATCGGTTTCTGGAATATGTATTTCAAAGGATCCAACCTGGTTATTAGATAGGTGGTATGGGCTTGAAGATAATGTCTCAGCTTTTGGGCAACCCACGTCAGGGCGCAGCATGTTCTTTCCAACAAAGTGTATTTGGCCTCGTAGCCAGTAAACTTCTTGCTTAGATAGTAAATTGCCTGCTCTTTCCTTCCGGTTATGTCATGCTGACCGAGGACACAGCCAAAAGAATTTTCCAACACTGTCAGATACAAGAAAAGAGGTCGTCCCCGTTCTGGTGGGACCAGTACTGGAGGGTTTGACAAGTATTCCTTGATTTTATCGAAGGCCTCTTGACATTCAGACGTCCACTTGATAGCCGCATCTTTCTTCAATAACTTGAATATAGGCTCACAGGTGGTAGTCAATTGAGCGATGAATCGACTGATATAGTTTAACCTGCCCAATAAACTCATCACCTCCTTCTTAGTTCTTGGAGGAGGTAAATCTCGAATGGCCTTTATCTTTGTTGGATCCAACTCAATACCTCTCCTGCTGACTATGAAACCCAAGAGCTTGCCCGATGGGACTCCGAAAGCACATTTGGCTGGATTCAACTTCAGATCATACTTGCGCAACCGTTCAAAGAACTTTCTCAAATCTCGAACGTGATCGTTCTGAGTTCGGGATTTAACGATTACATCATCCACATACACCTCTATTTCTTGATGCATCATATCGTGGAAGATGGTGGTCATGGCTCTCATATAAGTTGCCCCAGCATTCTTCAGCCCAAACGGCATGACCCGATAACAGTAGGTTCCCCATGGTGTAGTGAAAGCTGTCTTTTCGGCATCCTCTTCATCCATCAACACTTGGTGATATCCTGCGTAACAGTCTACGAAAGACTGTATTTCATGTTTGGCGCAGTTATCAACAAGGATGTGAATGTTAGGTAACGGGAAATTATCTTTGGGACTTGCCCTGTTCAAATCTCGGTAATCTACACACACCCGGGTTTTCCCGTCTTTCTTTGGTACTGGAACCACATTGGCCAACCACGTGGTATATCGGACCACTCGAATTACCCCCGCCTTCAACTGTTTTGTGACTTCTTCTTTGATCTTATCACTGATATCAGTTTTGAACTTCCTTTGCTTTTGCTGTACTGGAGGACAATTGGGGTAGGTCGGCAATTTGTGCACCACTAGGTCCATACTTAGTCCTGGCATGTCGTCATACGACCAAGCAAACACATCTTTAAATTCGAACAGGAGCTGAATTATTGCATCTCGAGTATGTTGATCTGTGTGGATGCTTATTTTGGTTTCCTTTATTTCTTCGGTCGTTCCCAAATTAACCGGTTCAGTGTCATTCAGGTTTGGCTTAGGTTTGTTCTCAAATTGGTCCAATTCTCGGTTGATCTCCCTAAAAGCCTCTTCCTCATCATATTCCGGTTCTTGATTCATTATTTCACAATTAAACAGCGTGTTTGAGCCCGGGCATGGAGTCCGCAAGCATGTCATGTTATTTAAAGCTGCATTATTATAACTGAAAAGAAAAGATGAAAAAGGAAAAACAATCCAAAATCAAAAAGGAAAGAAAGATGGAAGATGAAATATTGATTTCATTTC
>NW_017680417.1:10664-13612 GCF_001879085.1 Nicotiana attenuata | reverse complement strand
ACAATAACCCATATCGAGTCGAACTTCTTCCGAGTCAACGGAAGTCCAGTAACGAAATCCATGGTAATCCTCTCCCACTTCCACTCGGGAAGCTCAATCGTCTAAAACAAACCACCAGGCCTCTGATGCTCATACTTAACCTGCTGACAGTTCAAACATCGAGCCACATATGCAACAATATCTTTCTTCATCCTACGCCACTAATAATGCTGCCGCAAGTCCTGATACATCTTCGCGGCGCCCGGGTGAATAGAATACCGAGAACTATGGGCCTCCGCTAAGATCAACTCTCGAATCCCATCGACATTGGGCACACAAACTCGCCTCTGCAATCTCAAAGCACCATTATCATCTAAGGTCACCTTCGTGGCACCTCCACGCTGCACCGTGTCTCTCAGGACACACAAATGGGGATCATCAAACTGTCGATCACGGATACGCTCCAATAATGAAGAACGAGCGACCGTGCAAGCTAACACTCTGCTAGGATCAGAAATGTCCAACCTCACAAATCGATTGGCCAAGGCCTGAATATCCAAAGCAAGCGGTCTCTGGCTGACCGGAATATAAGCAAGACTACCCATGCTGGCGGACTTCCTACTCAATGCATCGGCCACCACATTGGCTCTCCCCGGGTGATACAAAATAGTAACATCATAATCTTTCAATAACTCCAACCACCTCCTCTGCCTCAAGTTCAACTCATTCTGCTTGAATAAGTACTGAAGACTCTTGTGATCAGTGTACACCTCACACGTCACACCATATAGGTAATTCCTCCAAATCTTCAAAGCATGAACAATGGCTGCCAACTCTAGATCATGAACCGGATAATTCTTCTCGTGGATCTTCAACTGCCTCGAAGCATAAGCAATGACTCTGCCATCCTGCATCAATACCGCAACGAACCCAATACGGGAAGCATCACAATAAACTGTATAAGGCCCTGAGCCTGTGGGCAAAACCAATATCGGTGCCGAAGTCAGAGCCCCCTTGAGCTTCTAAAAGCTCGCCTCACACTCATCTGACCATCTGAACTGGGCACCCTTCTGGGTCAATCTGGTCATCGGGGCTGCAATAGATGAAAACCCCTCCACGAACCGACGATAGTAGCCTGCTAACCCCAAGAAACTGCAAATCTCTGTAGCTGATGTTGGTTGAGGCCAGTTCTTGACTGCCTCTATCTTCTTTGGGACCACCTGAATACCCTCTGGAGATACAACGTGACCCAGAAATGCAACCGAACTCAACCAGAACTCACACTTAGAGAACTTGGCATATAACTGACTATCCCTCAAAGTCTGAAGAACCACCCTAAGGTGTTGCTCGTGCTCCTCCTGGCTGCGGGAGTACACCAAAATATCATCAATAATGACTATCACAAACATGTCCAAATATGGCCTGAACACTCGGTTCATCAACTCCATGAATGCTGCTGGGGCATTGGTCAACCCAAACGACATGACCAGGAACTCATAATGCCCGTACCGAGTGCGGAATGCTGTCTTAGGGACATCGGATGCCCTAATCCTCAGCTGGTGGTAGCCAAATCTCAAGTCTATCTTTGAAAATACCCTTGCACCCTAAAGCTGGTCGAACAAATCGTAAATCATCGGTAGAGGATACTTGTTCTTTATCGTCACTTTGTTCAATTGCCGGTAATCAATGCACATCCTCATCGAACCATCCTTTTTCTTCACAAATAACACCGGCGCACCCCAAGGCGAAACGCTGGGTCTGATGAAACCCTTCTCAAGCAAATCCTGCAACTGATCCTTTAACTCTTGCAACTCTGGCGGGGCCATGCGATACGGCGGAATGGAAATGGGTTGAGTGCCCGGAGCCAGATCAATACAAAAATCAATATCCCTATCCGGCGGCATACCCGACAGGTCTGAAGGGAAAACCTCGGGGAACTCCCGAACAATAGGAACAAAATCAATAGAAGGGACCTCTGCGCTGGAATCGCGAACATACGCCAGATAAGCTAAACACCCCTTCTCGACCATGCGTCGAGCCTTTACATATGAAATAACACTGCGGGTGGCATGACCTGGGGTCCCTCTCCACTCCAATCGGGGCAAATCTAGCAAAGCCAAGGTCACAGTCTTGGCGTGACAATCCAAGATAGCATGATACGGGGACAACCAATCCATCCCTAATATAACATCGAAATCCACCATGTCTAAGAGCAATAAATCAACACGGGTCTCAAGACCCTCAAACACTACCACACAGGAATGATGAACTCGGTCGACCACTATAGAATCCCCCACCGGTGTAGATACGTAAACAGGAATGCCCAAAGCATCACTAGGCATAACCAGGTAGGGTGCAAAATAGGACGACACATATGAATACGTAGACCCAGGGTCAAATAGCACTGAAGCATCCCTATCACAGACCAGAATAGTACCTGTAATGACTGCATCTAAAGACTTAGCCTCTGGCCTGGCTGGAAGGGCATAACACCGGGGCTGGGCCCCACCTCCCTGAACCATATCTCTGGGACGATCGGCTGCTGGCTGGCCTCTATCTCTGGCGGTCCGAGCCTTACCTCTATGATCTCTACCTCCACTTCTATGGCCTCTACCCCCGCCTCTAGCTGGCTGGGCGGCCTGTAGATCACCTGATGCCTGAATCATAGGACGAGGACCCTGCTGCTGAGAGCTGTCAGAAGCTCGAGGGCAATACCTGGCAATATGTCTCGTGTCGCCACACGTGTAACAAGCCCTTGGCTGCTGAGAATAACGGAGTGGTGGTGCGCTGATGGGTGCTGATGGTGAACTGAAAAGCTGTTGGGCAGAAGACTGCGGCTGAGAGCCACGACCACCTGAAGTACCATGTGAGACCTGTAGGGCTGACTGAAAGGGCCTCGGAGGATGGCCTCTACCATAAGAATCCCCACCTCCAGACGAGGTACTACTGAATCTACCTGCATGACGGGG
>NW_017680417.1:7172-8053 GCF_001879085.1 Nicotiana attenuata | reverse complement strand
TCAAATCTATGAAATAACGACTTTACAACATTAATATAAGCTAAACAAATCAAACCCAATGCCTAAATATAGTTTTCTAAGCTTTCTTCCCAAAATTCCAAAAACGACCCCGGGCCCGCTTGGTCAAAACCCGAGGTTCGAACCAATTTCACATCACCCATTCCCCCACGAGCCCGGATATACAATTTGTTTTCAAATTTGACCCAAAACGAGGTCTAAATCAAGAAAAAATCAAAAAGCCCTAACTCTACCCATTTCCCCCAATTTCTACCCTAAATCACATGATTTGAGCTTAGGAATTTGATAAATAGTGATGGAAAATGAAGAAAACAAGTTAAACAATACTTACCCAAGAAGCTTTGGTGAAGAAGAGCTCTAGAAATCGCCTATGGGCTGTGGAGAAGATGAGTTCGTGTGTTTTTGGGTGAAAAATCCCGTCACTGTTCTATTTTGGGTATTTAAAATCACTGGGCAAAATTGCTCTTCGCGTTCGTGGGAAGTGGATCGCGTTCGCGAAGGGTTATCAGAAAGGGCATCGCGAACGCGGACAGTAAGACGCGAACGCGTAGAAGGAAAAAGGCTGGGGTCCTGGGATCGGTCTACGCGAACGCGTGGACCCTAACGCGAACGCGGGGAAGGAAACAGCAGAGCTTCGCGATCGCGGTGGTATGCACGCGAACGCGAAGAAGAGAGTGAAGCTGGGCCCTCATGGTCAAATAACCTTACGCGTTCGCGAGGGCTCGAACGCAAACGCGAAGAAAGAAGGACGCGAAGCTATGCGAACGCGATGGTAAGAGTGCGATCGCGAAGAAGGAAATCCCTGGGCAAAAATATCAGATTTTTCTGCAACTTTTTCTAAGTTCAAAACACCCGAACCACCT
>NW_017680417.1:5208-5670 GCF_001879085.1 Nicotiana attenuata | reverse complement strand
TGTTACTTAAATAAATATTATTAGACAAGATCATGAATAAATGAATAAAATTCTTTATATTTGTGTCAATTTCATGATCAATATTTATCATTTTCAAAAACTCAAATTTTTACTTATTATTTTTTTTTTTGACTAAAACCATTCTTTGAATACTATTTATATTTTTTTTAAATAATTATCATCAATATAGGGTACACGCGCAACGCGTGTACCTTGAGACTAGTGTATATAATCGCCGCTAGCTGGATGTACTTACGAACTTCAAATTTTGTTCAAAACTAGTCCAAATCTCCACCAAAACTTAAATTTTTGTAGACAACCTCCTCAGACTATTTTTAACAAGTACAATACCAACTCTAAATTTCTAACGAAAATCATATTCGAAATTCAAACCTACTTTCTCAAGTTTGTTCAACACAAGTGGGTTACCTTTATAATATGATTTCTACCCCCCGCCCCCCT
>NW_017680417.1:0-1258 GCF_001879085.1 Nicotiana attenuata | reverse complement strand
AAGAAGGACGCGAAGCTATGCGAACGCGATGGTAAGAGTGCGATCGCGAAGAAGGAAATCCCTGGGCAAAAATATCAGATTTTTCTGCAACTTTTTCTAAGTTCAAAACACCCCGAACCACCTCCGAATCACTCCCGAGCCCTCGGGGCTCCTAACCAAACACCCACACTAACTCAACAACCTCATACGAACATAACCGTGCGATCAAATCGCCAACATATCATCAAGAACGAGGAATCAAACCTCAAAATCATCACTTTTTCTTCAAACTTCTTAAATTTCCAACTTTTGATATTTAGGTCCGAAACACGTCAAACGACGTCCGATTTCGACCAAATTACACAGAAACATCTTAAACCATATATAAGACCTGTACCGGACGCCGGAACCAAAATACGGGCCCGATACCAATACTTTCTAATCCATTTTCATTTCAAATTTCCATATAAATTCCAGAAAAACAATTTCTTTTAAAAATCATTTCTCGGGCTCGGGACCTCGGATTTCGATTATGGGCATACGCCCGAGTCCCATATTTTTCTACGGACCCTCCGGGACCGTCAAATTACGGGTCCGGGTCCGGTTACCCAAAATGTTGACCAAAGTCAACTTTAATCATATTAATATCAAAATTCATCAATTTTTACACAGAATTCATATTTAAGCTTTCCGGCTATGCGCCCGGACTGCGCACGCAAATCGAGGCAAATAAAAATAAGGTTTTCAAGGCCTCGGAAGCACGGAATGAAAGAGAAAACAGGTGATGACCCTTTGGGTCGTCACATCTAAAATAATTGAAACGCTATTTTTCAAGTTCATTTAGACAAAGACAATCTTTTTTCTTTCTTGCGAGCGACATACATGTTTATATTTCTTTAATCAATAAAAATATATATCAACTATTATAAAAGCACAAAGCCTCAATGTGAAATATTGATAAACCTTGCTACCCTTAAAATTAAATTTCAGATAGGACAAAATAGACATTTAATTATTTTTCCTAATATTTATATCTTTGAAATCAATTATAATATTATGATAAGAGTATTAACTTAATTGTCCATTTTTGTTGATTACTACATAACAAATCATAATATACATAGCTATTAAGACAAAAGCAATATTCATAAGATATTTTAATTTCAAATTACTAATAATTTTTTTTGTATACGTTAATTTAATTTGTTACTTAAATAAATATTATTAGACAAGATCATGAATAAATGAATAAAATTCTTTATATTTGTGTCAATTTCAT
>NW_017680416.1:12878-13614 GCF_001879085.1 Nicotiana attenuata | reverse complement strand
CCCGTGGAGGAGGCTACCTGGAAGACCGAGCAGGAGATGCGGAGCAGATATCCTCACCTATTCGAGGCTTTAGGTATGTTTCTTGACTCGTTCGAGGACGAACGTTTGTTTAAGAGGGGGAGGATGTGACGACCCGGCCGGTCGTCTCATGAGTTACCGCTCTGTTTTCCCCCATTTCTGCTTCTATTTGCCTTAATTATTGGTTTTAAATGTGATCGGGTTGGTTGGCTCGGGTTCGGAAAGGTTTTGAGAAGGTTTGAGACACTTAGTCTCTTTTAAGAAGGCTTAAGTTAGAAAAGTCAACCGGATGTTGACTTATGCGTTAGAGGGCTTAGATGTGAGTTCCGATGGTTTGAATAGCTTCGGGAGATGATTTGGGACTTAGGAGTGTGATCGGAATGTGTTTTGGAGGTCCGGAGTAGATTTAGGCTTGAATTGGCGAAATTGAGCTTTTGGCGTTTTCCGGTTGATAGGTGAGATTTTGATATAGGGGTCGGAATGGAATTTCGGAAGTTGCAATAGCTTCATTATGTCATTTGGGATGTATGTGCTAAATTTCAGGTCATTTGGACGTGGTTTGGTTGGGTTTTTTATCAAAAGCGGAATGCGGAAGAATTTAGAACCTTAGGCTTGAATTTGATGAGTTTTCGTGATTTTGATGTTGTTTGAGGTGTTTTGAAGATTGGTACAAGTTTGAATAAGGTTATGGAATATGTTTGTGCTTTTGGTTGAGGTC
>NW_017680416.1:0-11850 GCF_001879085.1 Nicotiana attenuata | reverse complement strand
AACATAGATCAAGAACAGCCCCTCGGGCTTCAATATGAAACAACAACAGCCCCTCGGGCTACAACACATCACTCACACTGGGTACCCGCGCTCAGTGGGGGTGTACAGACTCCGGGAGGGGCCCCTTACGGCCCAAGTGCAAGAACAAGCCATCTCGTGGAATAATCAAACAGGCTCTCGGCCTCATATCGATCACAAGCCACCTCGTGGCATAATAAATCAGGCCCTCGGCCTCTCATATATCACAAATCAGTACCATATGCTGCGGCGCGCAGCCCAATCCCATGATATCCTCACAACACAGGCCCTCGGCCTCACTGAGTCAGATCTCACTCAAGCCCCTCGGGCTGACAGTAAAGAAGTACTCGGCTCAAAATCATTTATGAAATCAAAAGGACTGAGAAAAACCGAGTTACGAAAACAGTAAGAACATAGCATGACTGAGTGTAAACGTTAAACCAAAACAGTGATGAAAAACAGTAGTAAAAGCCCCTAAGGGTCCAAACAATCGGCACAAGGCCCAGACACGATATTCTGCCCCAAACACAATAATACTTTCCAAAATATAAAAATATCAAATAGCTTTCAAGTAAAATACACGACTTAATAGTCATACAGGATGGACCAAGTCACAATCCAACGGTGCACGACCACACGCTCGTCATCTAGCGTGTGCGTCACCTCAAAGTAGCACAACGATGTGAAATCCGGGGTTTCATATCCTCAGGACAGTATTTACAATCATTACTTACCTCAATCCGGTCCAACTCTAGCCCGTGATGCCTTTGCCTCTCGAATCGGCCTCTGGATGCTCCAAATCTAGCAAAAAATAGTACCATACCATAAAAATATGCTAAGGGAACAAAGTCCACTCGAACATAACCAATTTACATCAAGAATCCCGAAATTAGCCAAACCCGATCCCCGGGCCCACATCTCGGAATCCGACAAAATTAACATCAATGGAATCCTTATCCTCTCACGAGTTCATACACACCAAATTTACCAAAATCCAACGAAAAATGACCCCTCAAATCCCAAATTTTAGGTCTCCAATTTGAAGCCCTAATTTTCTTCAATTTCAATCACTAATTTCCATAAATTACAAGCCTAGTCCGTGAAATAACACCATAGAAACAAGTTTTATGTTAAAAAATCTTACCTCAACGAAACCTTCTTGAATTCCCTCTTCAAATTGGCTCTCCCAAGCTCTATCCCGTATGAAAAGTGATGAAAAATAGCTCAAAATTGCGAAGGCCTTAATTTATATGATCTGCCCCCAGCAAAACCGCTTTTGCGGTACAAAATCTGACACCTGCGGACCCGCACCTGCGGTCCTAGGTGCGCTTTTGCGCAAATCACTTAAGCGCCCCAGACCGCACCTACGATCAAACTCCCACACCTGCGCTATCGCAGGTGCGCTAAATCTTTCGCATCTGCGGTTCCAGCGCCTCTTGCTCATTTTCGCATCTGTGACCCTAATTGCGCTTTTGCGGGCCCACACCTGTGGTCCCCAAGCCGCAGGTGCGGTTATGACAGGAACTTAGCACTTCAGTTGCACATTCCAACTCACAACCTTCCGTAAACCATCTGAAATCACTCCGGGGCTCCCGGGACCTCAACCAAAAGCACAAACAAGTCATATACCATTATTCACACTTATACCAATCTTCAAAACACCTCAAACAACATCGAATCAACCAAATCACATCGGATTCAAGCCTAAGGTTCCAAAAACTTCCGAAATCCGCTTTTGATCAAAAAGTCTACCAAACCTCGTCCGAATGACCTAAAATTTTGCACACACGTCACATTTGGCACAACGAACCTACTGCAACATAAGGAATTCCATTCCGACCCCTATATCAAAATCTCACCTATCAATTGGAAAATGCCAAAATTTCAATTTCGCCAATTCAAGCCTAAACCTTCCACGGACCTCTTAAATACATTCCGATCACGCTCCTAAGTCCCAAATCACCTAACGGAACTGACCAAATCATAAAAATCTCGATCCACGATCATATACTAACAAGTCAAAACTTGGTCAAACTTTCCAAATTTTTAAGCTTCAACTGAGAACTGTCCTTCCAAATTGTTCCGATTACCTTGAAAACCAAAACCGACGATTTACATAAGCCACAATACATCACATGGGGCTAGCCATTCCCAAGAACTAGCGAGCGAAGTGCAAAAGCTCGAAACGACCAGTCTGGTCGTTACATCCTCCCCCACTTAAATATACGTTTTTCCTCAAACGTGCCCAGAGTTGTTCCAAAAACCATCAAATCGCTGTGTAACCTTACCATGCACATACCCGGGGGTGATCCCACGTCACCCTATCTCATATAGGTCTGATAACACAATGTAACTGAAATTTCGCAATCCAACCTAGCCCATAAAACTTAGAACCACATTTCCACTTCTGAAATCATCTACAAGATCAGAATCTCCCATCTATACTCTGAATAAGCCCGAACCAGCCGTAACAAACCATACCTGCAGCCTGCAATTACATGATATACCACATAGCTCAAACTCTCGTAGCGATAACTTCCGATCACAGCACTTGCTCATAACAACCGAATATCAATAATAAACCTCTTATCAAATAAAGCCTCATTCCAACACTTCCGTATACTGCCAATGATAAATTAAACACATAGAAAGTCATAACCACTCCTCAGATTAATCATTCGTGAAGCCACTTCTCCTTTGGCAAGGACCATAGCAAATTTCTGAGCCGAACATCGATATTATCCTTCCAACACGCTGAAACCGAATCCGTTTGTCTTCATTATAGATCCCAACGATCTCATCTAATCCAACACAACTACTCCGGTGACATGACACATCAATACAGAATAAGGCCACAAATCGTGCAATCCGCGCACCAATAAGCAACAATCTGAACATGCTCAAATCATGAAAATGACTCAAATGAGAGAGCTGTACCGCAAGCTCACCAGTATTACCACACACAATTCTGAGAACCCGTCATACCTCGTAGAAACAGAACACACGAATCTAACCCGCTCGAATCCCACTGAGAGACCCCAATAAAACCGCACCATATGTGCCTATAACCAACAAATCCTAACGCCTCGCACATTGAAAGGTAACTCGCAGATCTCCCCAGATTACTAATTCAGCATATCCCTTAACAATAGCAACTCAGAGTGAACTGAGCCGACTCGATGCATAACACACAACACATCCATATTGGCTTATCAATTAACCCCTTATCAAGGAGTCCCTGAAGTTTCTCCTTCAACTCCTTTAACTCCGCTGGTACCATACGATACGATGCCCGGCACCAAATCAATATCGAAATCAACAACCCTGTCCGGTGACATGCGCGACAGCAGGAAACACATCCGAAAAAATCCCTCACCACCAAACTGAATCAATGGTAGGAGTCTCTGCATTGACATACCTCACAAAGGCCAAATAAGAAGGACAATCTTTTCCAACCATCCGCTGGGTTTTCAAAAAAATGAAATCACCCTACTGGGAACATAATCCGTCGAACCTCGCTACTCAATCCGTGGCATCCCCAGCATAGCGAACGTCACTGTCTTAGCATGACAATCCACAATAACACGACACGGAGACCACCAGGCCATACCCAATATCACATCAAGATCTAACATACTAAGCAACAAGGATTCACTCGAGTCTCCAAACCTCCAATAGTCACCACACAAGGCCGATACACGCGGTCCACAACCACAACATAACATGTTCATGAGAACTCCCAGTCTCCAAACCCATATCGCACACGAATCACCACACCCGATCCAAGCTTCACTGCCCGAACATCTAGCACACATCTGATACTCGATCATTCCAAGAGGGATATTCCTAGAATTCTTCTGTGCTACCAAGCAAACTTGAATATCAGTAGTCCATCAAACGAGAGAGTGCCACAATACTAATGATGTATTATTAACTCAATCACTTTGCCCTTTCTGAAATGTATGCCTCTTCAAGCTACATCAATTAGTAATATCATTTGCCTAATCATCAAAAACTGCCCGCTGCCTATGAATTTATGACTTTCCTTTCAGAACTGAACTATGACCCTACACATGTAATCTCAACCCTACACAACATACCGCATATACCAGGCCATCCTATGTTAAATATGAAGACTTCGTAATCCATTCCGATCCATAAGCAACTACGTACTCAACTAGCCAAGAACTTTCCATTTGAACCCATCTAGAAGAAAATCACTATACATCACATGCTCCTCACGCCAGCAGAAAATTTACATCTCTAACCGTGGTAGAAAACCATCAAGAACTCTCCATATCCCATTTTCACAAAACCAAACCGGCATGACTAAATCCTTTTAGCTCATCCAAACTACGCAGGCCACTAAAACCCAAGACCATTGCCGCGAAACACCTGTAGAAACTCATTGCCTCGTAAGCACCCAAAGAACCCAAAGAACTAATCATATTTTTACCATGCCGACCCGGCCTACTACCAAGCTATCCCGTCTATCCAAGTTCCTTCTGATTTACCTTCAACTTGATACTTCTTCTCGCTATAACACCACAATCCTCGACCCAGACTCGCCACGGGAGACCCAAGCATAAAGCCACACTGTCCTACGGTTCATAAGCCGCTGACTACTCTCTCAAATATCCCTAAAAGCACCACATTCGAAATACTTTCCCTGAAGAGACTTCCTGCGAATCTAAAGCCATTGCCTTCACCTTCCAATTACTGATGTGTAGAATCCTTAATGATATAGAAATACCACGAGTCTTGACACCCTCCAACGCAAACCTCAGTTTCTAGCCAAATATACAACCTGAAAATCTCCAATTATTACATGTAAAATCTTGAACCCATTAGAACCATTCTCGAGAGTCATCCACTCTACTCAAACCGCAATTAGACCGATCAAACGGACCGGACGACCTGTGCTCCAATAGCACTCCGACATCGCAGAATGTAACCTCACCTTAATGCAACCAAGCAACTTCCTGTTCTATGCACCGTACATCCTTTACCAATAACAACTCAAGTCATTCTGTGATTCTCATACACCCATAAAGCATAACATAACCTTTATTGAAATTTCCTTTACTCGAGCCATCCTCGGTCTCAACCTCCGTAAGCCATAACTAATTCACCAGTACTCCTCAAATTGGAACCAACATAGCACATAACCGTGCAATCAACTAATCAATAGCAGACTCCCCCACTTGGCTCAAAGCCATAGATCAAACACACAATAACTCATAATTCATATACTCTATTACTGCCATAATACCGTGGTGAGATTAAACTAAATCCTTCATAAGCTCGTGCAACACAAACCATCTAGTACTTCAAATTTTCTGCAAATCTCGCATTCACCCTCGTAACTCTTTTAAGTGATCCAAATTCAAATCGCAACACATATATTTCACTGGTACAAGAGGTCTTCCAACAAACAGCAAAAAGGATCACACAAACTTCAGAACACTCCGCAGGAGATAACCCACCTGCTTTGCCTCAAACTAACATCTCTTCATGCTCCCCCATAATCATACTATTACTCGATCACTTACCCTTCCTAAATCTGAACTTACCCCACGGCGTGGAGTTTACTTTATTCCACAATCATACAACACGAAAAGATCCTTCAACACACCCATAACTCGGGGCTACATATCAAACCAAGATGAAAATCAAGCACCAAATCATTCTTCCTACCCTCAAGTAGACTTTTCTTATCACATCTAAATTATATGAACACATCACGCAGTCACATCATGCTCATCACATAGCCATCCAGCCATCACTTCCACTAATAGGGACACTATCGGATATATAAGTCCAAAAGCACGTGCTTACACAATCAACACCTCAGTGCTCAAGCTACAAGCAAAGCCCGGCCTCAAGTCCTCCAGACTGGCCAAACATCAACATAGAAATCACATCTCGCCCTCAATTCGGGAAATCACAAGTCGTCGATGCACAGTTGATACCGAGCGCTCATGTGCACATATGAACGCGTGGAAGGAGTTCAAAGAGTAACATTTCACGCTGAATCAATCTCGCACGATAAGAATTCAAGAATGTGGGATTTCCTAAAGGTTCTGCAACCTCCCGAGGATAAGTACAGACGTCTCCGTACCGATCTGCGACTCTACTAAACCTGCTCATGACTCGTAAGACCTATGTAACTTAGGCTCTAATACCAACTTGTCACAACCCTAAAACCGACCCGGTCGTGATAGCGCCTATCATTAAACTAGGCTAGCCGACACAACTCCCGAATTAACCATTTATCAATAAAAGTCATTTTAAAGCCTTTAATCGATCAAATATCTCATAATGTAAGTCTAAATTAACAGTGCGGAATAGATACACAAGCCCGACATCGGGGTGTCACAAGTCACGAGCATCTACTAAGGTCTGAATACAACTATGAGTCTAAAAATGTACTAAATACAGTCTAAGAAAGACAAGAGGGAGAAAAGCAGTACTGCGAACGTCGGGCAGCTACCTTGCTAACTCCAATGACTGTGCCACTGAGCAATCAACACCCGCTACCGGGTTCAAAATATCTGAATCTGCACACACGGTGCAGGGAGTAATGTGAGTACGCCAACTCATTAAGTAATAAAAGTAAATGAAAGCTGAACAGTAAGAAAACACGTAAGCCACCTCATAACGCTACAACAAATGCAGTACATTTCCAAAACAGTACAAAAATTGTTTGCTTCATAAATCATGCTCAGTTTCAGTAAAACATTTTAAAACAAGATTCAGTAGTTTCAAACAAGTGATAAAGCAGTAAGTAAAAATGATAGAAATGTAAACAGCCCCTCGGGCAAAACATGTACCATAAACCGCCCCTCGGGCATAATGTCAACAGAACCAGCCCCTCGGGCTACCTCACAATCACTCGTAATCAGCCCCTCGGGCATAACATGAATCAAGAACCGCCCCTCGAGAAACATAGATCAAGAACAGCCCCTCGGGCTTCAATATGAAACAACAACAGCCCCTCGGGCTACAACACATCACTCACACTGGGTACCCGCGCTCAGTGGGGGTGTACAGACTCCGGGAGGGGCCCCTTACGGCCCAAGTGCAAGAACAAGCCATCTCGTGGAATAATCAAACAGGCTCTCGGCCTCATATCGATCACAAGCAACCTCGTGGCATAATAAATTAGGCCCTCGGCCTCTCATATATCACAAATCAGTACTACATGCTGCGGCGCACAGCCCGATCCCATGATATCCTCACAACACATGCCCTCGGCCTCACTCAGTCAGATCTCACTCAAGCCCCTTCGGGTAGACAGTAAACAAGTACTCGGCTCAAAATCATTTATGAAATCAAAAGGAGTGAATAAAACCGAGTTATGAAAACAGTAAGAACATAGCATGACTAACTGTAAACATTAAACCAAAACAGCAAGGTAAAACAGTAGTAAAGGCCCGTAAGGGTCCAAACAATCGGCACAAGGCCCAGACACGACATTCTGCCCCAAACACAATAATACTTTCCAATTTATAAAAATATCAAATAGCTTTCAAGTAAAATACGCGACTTAATAGTCATACAGGATGGACCAAGTCACAATCCCCAACGGTGCGCGAGCCCACGCTCGTCATCTAGCGTGTGCATCACCTCAAAGTAGCACAACGATGTGAAATCCGGGGTTTCATATCCTCAGGACAGTATTTACAATCATTACTTACCTCAATCCGAGCAAAATCCTACTCCGTAATGCCTTTGTCCCTCGAATCGGCCTCCAATCGACCCGAATCTAGCCACACTTAATTAAATTTAGTCAATACTAATTATAGAAATTAATCCATAGGAAAATAATAATTTTCCAACAAAATCAAAAATTTAACTCAAAATCGCCCATGGGGCCCACGTCTCGGAATCCGACGAAACTCACAAAATCCGACAACCCATTCAACCACGAGTCTAACCATACCCAAATTACTAAATTCCGATAACATTTCGACCCTCAAATCCTCAAATCTGTCCAAGAGGGTTTTCAAACTTTTCCAACTTAAAATCATCAATTAAATGTTAAAAACAACGATGGATTCGAGTAACCTAACCAAAATTGAGTTAAGAACACTTACCCCGTTGTTTTCTCTGAAAATCCCTCGAAAAATCGCCCCACCCGAGATTCCTTGGTCCAACAATGGAAGAATGGGACGAATTTGGACTTTATTCTGCTGCCCAGGGGTTTGTTCTTCACGTTCGCGATCCTTCTCCCGCGTTCGCGATGAACAAATTCCTCATCAGCGATTTCCAAACTCATTCCAGACAGCCTTTAGTATAATTGTCATAACTTTTTGCACACAACTCCAAATGACAAATGGTTTGATGTTCTGAAAACTAGACACCAAGGGCTATAATTTCATAGGTTTCTCATTTCCTGAGTCATTATATATTACGAGATATAAGCCTCCAAAGTCAGCCCTGTGCAGCAGAGATTTTCGAACTCTCCCCGTACAGCCTGTAGTGTAACTACCATCACCTTTTGTACACAAATCAAATGCCAATTAGTTTACATTTCTGAAAACTAGACACAAAGGGCAACAACTTTCATGTTTGGATCATCTCCAAATTCCTTATAGGTTGTGAGATATGAGCCTCCGAAGTCAGACCTGTGCAACCGAGATTTCTTTCTTCACGAACGCGAGAGACTCTTCGCGAACGCGAAGAAAAAACTTCTAGAAGCCAAATTCTTCTTCGCGAACGCGAGAGGCTCCACGCGAACGCGAAGAAAAACACCAGATATCAGAAAATCAGCATTCAAAGTAGCCCAAAATGATCCGAAACACACTCGAGTCCCCCGGGACCCCAACCAAATATACCAACAAGTCCTAAAACATGATACGGACTTGGTCGAAACTTCAAATCACATCAAACAACGCAAAAACCGCGAATCACACCTCAATTCAAGCTTAATGAAACTAAGAACTTCCAACTTCTATATTCGATGCCGAAACCTATCAAATCAAGTCTGATTGACCTCAAATTTTTCACACACATCACAAATGACACAACGGACCTACTCCAATTTCCGGAATTCCATTCCGACCCCTATATCAAAATCTCACCTACCAACCGGAAAACGCCAAAATTCTAATTTCGCAATTCAAGCATAAACCTTCCACGGACCTCCAAAATACATTCCGATCACGCTCCTAAGTCCCAAATCACCTAACGGAGCTAACCAAATCATAAAAATTCCAATCCGAGATCATATACTAACATGTCAAAACTTGGTCAAACCTTTCAAATTTTAAGCTTCAAACTGAGAACTACTCTTCCAAATCCATTCCGATTACCCTGAAAACCAAAATAGACGATTTATATAAGTCATAATACATCGCACGGGGCTAGTCATGCCCGAGAACTGGCGAGCGAAGTGCAAAAGCTCAAAACGACCGGTCGGGTCGTTACAAAAGAGGGGCAGCTGTTGATACCCAATTTTTCCCTATATATTGTTAATATGCATAAATACTTTCAAAATAGCATATATATGCATATATAAGCATGCACAAGGTTTTTGTAATTTTTCTATAATTTTAAAGATTTTAAATTGATTTATTTCCTCCCCTTTTACTCATAAACTCCACAATAATTATCCCTCAAATCATTGTTGTGGTAATTTAATCATCTAAATTCTATATTTATGCCAAAATATTGTTAAAATATTTTTAGTGCATTTTTATAATTGCATTTTACATTTTTAGAGCTAATTTGCATATAATTGCAATATTAGCCCTATTAATGTATAATTATATTTATATGCATAAAATTGATCTTCTATATTTTTTAAATGTTAAATATCTATTTTAAATTATTTTATTACACGAAATTATTTTTTAGAAATTATCTATTATTTATTATAAATAATATGGGGATTAATTGGTTATTTAAAATCTAGCCAAATTGCATTTCAATTTTAGCCTCAATTAAACCCAATACCCCAGCCCAATTTCGGATTAAAAAACCTGACCCAGGCCCTAAATGCACCTACCCGACCCAAAACCCGTCAATTCCTGGCCGTTGATCTAAAAGATCAACGGCCCTCGTTAAGTCTTGCCTTTTTTATTTCCAAACGACCCCCCAACCCTAACCATTTCCACACATCCGCGGCCCTAAGATCCTCTCCTCTCTCAAAACACTCTCAACCTAACCCTAGTCTTCAACCGCCGACTTCCCATCTCTGGCTATCTCCAATGACCTCTCATCGTCTCTTGAACCTCCAATGGCTTCTCTCATGCCATGCTTGCCTTCTCTAAGGTCTTCAAGGGCCCAGGTCCATGCCAACTTGCATCTAGGGTTCGTCACTTGCATGTTGTTGGCTACTCCAGTGTGATTTCAAGCAAAATCACGCTGTATTTGCAACAATCCTTGGGTTTTCTAAGCTGGTTCTTCATCTCTATATGGGTTGCTTTCGAAACCCTAATTTTCTTTTCTATACCTCCTAGATCTGTACAGATCTAGGACGATTTGAGTTTGTTTCTTTAATATTTTACACTGTCCTTGGAACTCTTTACAAGAATCGTTGATTTCAAGTGTTTTTCACCTTCTTCTAAAATCTTAGGGTTTCAAAACTTCTTTTAAAACCTTGTTTAACAGATTCTTTGTGTTTAAACTTCTATTTCTCGCGTATTTTGACTGATTCTATGATTTTACTACATCTTTAACTCGTCTATGTTGAAAGTCCCTAATTTTCTAGGTTTCTTCGTTTGATTTTTGTGACTGGCCGGTTCTCGTTTGAGTTTCTGTGACTATCTCGCCTCGAATATGTTTCTACTGAGTTTCTTAGCCTAGCTTACATCAACTCTATGTGCTTGTGTTCATCTTGACTGTTCAAAACTTGCCTCTTTTCTTGCTATGTCTGGTTATTCCTATCTTACTCTATTTATATGCTAAACACTGACTCATGACTTTCTTTTTGATTGATTCTGGATCCCCTGTTTCAGGGTTTGATTGGAAGACCTTCCTTTAAACCTTCGATTCCTACCCTTTCTATTCAATTTGATTGATTCTTCTACCNGCACGTATAAAAATCTCACACCTGCGGACCCGCACCTGCGGTCCCAGGTGCGCTTCTGCGCAAATCACTTAAGCGGCCCAGACCGCACCTGCGATCAAACTCCCGCACCTGCGCTATTGCAGGTGCGCTAAATCTTCCACATCTCCAGTTCCAGCGCCTCTTGCCCATTTCTGCATATGTGACCCTAATTGCGCTTTTGCGAGCCCGCACCTGCAGTGTCCAAGCCGTAGGTGCGGTTATGACAGGAACTTAGCACTTCAGCTGCATATTCCAACTCACAACCTTCTGTCAACCATCTGAAATCACCCCGAGGCCCCCGGGACCTCAACCAAAAGCACAAACAAGTCATATACCACTATCCACAGTTATACTAATCTTCAAAACACCTCAAACAACATCGAATCAACCAAATCACATCGGATTCAAGCCTAAGGTTCCAAAAACATCCGAATTCCGCTTTTGATCAAAAAGTCTACCAAACCTCGTCTGAATGACCTGAAATTTTGCACACACGTCACATTTGGCACAACGAACCTACTGCAACTACCGGAATTCCATTCCGACCCCTATATCAAAATCTCACCTATCAACCGAAAAACGCCAAAATTTCAATTTCGCCAATTCAAGCCTAAACCTTCCACCGACCTCTAAAATACATTCCGATCACGCTCCTAAGTCCCAAATCACCTAACAGAGCTAACCAAATCATAAAAATCCCGATCCGGGATCATATACTAACAAGTCAAAACTTGGTAAAACTTTCCAAATTTTTAAGCTTCAACTGAGAACCGTTC
>NW_017680415.1:8074-13616 GCF_001879085.1 Nicotiana attenuata | reverse complement strand
ATCTTTTACCAAACCCGACCAAGTATTTGGGATCTACTTCGCCTTTAGCCCGATCCTGTACCATAGTCTTAGGCTCAAGGTACCTGCACTCATTCCATATCTGTCGGATTTTCCCTTCCGGAAATGCAGCTTTTGGACCCAACTCAATGGTTTGTCCGCTCAAGTCTTCATCATTGTGAACAGTTTGGAATCTTCCTAGTTGCCTCAGAACTCGGTCAGGAGCGTAAGGTTGGATGCTTCGAATGCCCATCAAAAGAATATAAGGTACTTCTGCCGATGTGTACACAGCCTCAGTAGCGGGAAGCCACCCGAAATCCCATTCAACTTTATCCGCAGTCAAAGATCTCAAACAAGATAGCCAAGCCTCGGTGCCCTCGGGGAACTCAATACCTATTACCCGGGTTCCAAACTCCTCGATACAACTCAGCCCGGTTAAACCATAGTTCATATACCCCATGCGATGACAAAGGTGCTCCTGTATCCATAACTGTAACAACAAATTACAACCCTAAAAGAATTTTACACCCTCTCGGCATAAGGTCAAAGCTCGATACATTTCTGTCACAATCAGGGGAACCACCGTGTTGTTAGACTTCTTTATAGCAACATCCAACATTCCCACAAGGCCAATATCTATGTGACCGTCTTTTCGTGGACAGATCACGACCCCCAGAAAAGCTACCATGAAAGCCAATCCCCACCGAGCCTCCCATTTATCTTTGGTCCCGGCGTGTGTCAAACCGGTGTTAGGCTCCTCGAAACCTCGCGGGTTGCCGTATCGGTGGTATAAGAAATGGAGTATGCAACACCCTTCTGCTAGATGCTTATCTTGAATGTCCCGACTAATGTTCAATAAATCCAGAAATCTGTGAAGGGTTACCGGTCTCGGCGCCAATGGATATCGACCCCTGAGGTTTCCGTTAAGACCCGCATATCCCGCCATCTCCTCTAGTATGAGTGTAAGCTCGAAGTCCGAGAATCGGAATACGTTACGAGTTGGGTCCCAAAAAGGTACCAATGCTTCAATAATATCTGTTCTTGGCTTACTGTTCAACAGTCCGACGAGGCCACCCAGAATCTTTACCACTGCTTCCCTGCTACCTTTTCCTAAGTCGTTCCACCACATGTGAAGCTTCAAAGTGATCTCACTCAGGACTGAGAAGGTTTCAATGTCAACTGTACTCATCCTGCACATTTATTTAAAAGAATTTAATGACTTATTTTAACCTAAAAGGAAAATGTGGCTATTTAAATGGCTATTTAATGACTCATTTTGACTTAAAAGAAAAAGCGACTACTTTTTCAAAATTTTCATTTAAGAAAACAAAGACTCGGTTTTTCAAATACGGCCTTTCAGCACTTCCGGGAGGGAGATTTTAAGGTTGTGCCCGCAAACCATTTAAAAATGACTCAGGGTGGCCGTTCTTGCAAAAAATAGCCTTCCGGCGTCCTTTTGGGGACATTCGGCTTATTTTAAACAAGAATGGCGTCACCCGACTTATTTTGACAAGAGTTAAAGTTTTGGTATTTTTGGCTATTTTTGCAAAAGGGGAGGTTGGACCCGATGAGGGTGTCCTACGTATCTCACATCCGGTGAGAATCAAACCAGCGTAGTTCGGGCAAATAAAACAAACTATTTTTGAAAACAAAACATTTTTCTTTTTCTTTTCTTTCACTTTATCTGCAAATAAAACAAACTATTTTTTGATAACATTTTTTCCTCTCTTTTTCCTTTCAATTTCTCTAAAACTTGGCAGAGTTTTGACACTATTTGGGCATTGGCATTTTCAAAACAGGTAATTAACTCTCTTAACCCTCTATGCTGCCATTTCTCTCTCCTTCTTTCCTTTTCGACATTTCCCAATATTCAAAAGCCGGTCAGCATGCGAGTCCAAAGCAAATAAATGCACAAGTAGCAAGTAAGATGCATCAGGATGATCTTTTCATTTCAGGACACCTGTCCTAGACGGACCCAACCCCTGTGTTGAATCCCCTAAGTCAAATGCACATGATGCAAACAAACGTTCCTACTAGGGATCCGGCATGAGGCTTTGTTATTCTAGGTTTAAAAACCTGGGTTTATTGTTCTAGAGCTGGCTTACCCGACGGACAACTCGAGCCGAGGGGGAGGCAGCGTACCGGGGATACAGAAGCTCCGCCGGCTTAGCAACTTATCTGAACCTCGTTCTAAATGGGATAAGACTCTGAACAGAAGAGAAGTCACACGAAGTGCACCCTTCTCCATGATGTAGAAGACTCAGAGAGAGGAAGGGTTTCGTAGCAATTTATATATACAATTCAGTAAATATCAAAGCGGTAAAGCATTTAGCTCATTTAGTATGAAACATGTAGTAAAATCAGATAAAGCCAAATATAACAGTTATTCTAAGCTCGAATTCTGAAACCTGAACCAAAAGTTCTGGGTTCTTATCCCCAGCAGAGTCGCCGGAGCTGTCACACCTCCTTTTCTCATTACATCCCCGGAAGGGGTATAATAAGGGAGTTTTTTCCAATTTAAAGTGACAATCGAAATGCGATTGTTTATTTTAAGAGAATTCAGATACGCCACTTGGGAGATTTATGGTGTCCCAAGTCACCGGTTTAAAAATCCCGAATCGAGGAAAAGAATGACTCTGTTTATCAGTCCGCGAACCAGAAATTCGAGTAAGGAATTCTGTTAACCCGGGAGAAGGTGTTAGGCATTTCCGAGTTCCGTGGTTCTAGCACGGTCGCTCAACTGTCATATTCGGCTTAATTATCTGATTTTAGTACATTTTGAACCTATGTGCAAATTTTAACTTTTAAACTGCTTTTATTCAATTTTTAAAGAATATTGAACGTCGTTTAAAATATGTCTTTGGATCGCGTCACATGAAATGCACCCGCAATCTGGAACACATCTTATTCAACGTTTTGGGATTTGGATTTGGGTCACATGAAATGCACACCCGAGTTTAAGAAGGTAAAATTATTAAATAACGCGCCTAAAAGCAACTAATGTGTTGTTAACTTTGCGAGGGCCATGAAAATTAGCTAAATGGCAAGCCTCGAGTTCTAAATATTTTAAAGAAATAATTAAAGAGGTCCACGCAATTGTCATTTTTGTTTGGCATGGCGCACCTCAAAATATTCTACTTAAAGGTTTCTATACTAATCCATGAGGATCATACACTATGAATTGTCTAATTATGGCTCACCTCAAATTCCTTTTTCAAGGCCCTAATTAATTAAACACTAAGGTATTTGAAATCTACTTTAGGTGAATGATTCGAACAAAGTCCCTTCCGATTAACAAAGCTTCATTAAAACCATTTTCATTAGCAGCAAGGCCTGAATCGAACAAGCCCAAATCTCTGAGCCACGAGCCTGTACAAATGTAATGGGGCTCCTTTTGACTTAAAAGGTTCTGAAAATATTCAGGCCCAAAGGGCCCAAACATTTCCACAAATGTCGGCTGCAAACAAAGAAGTCAGGATCGAATCCCTGAAGCCGAACAGACTATCGATTTGCTCATGAATTGCTCCAATCATTAAATAGACATCTCTGATTTCAAAGTAGTAGCAGTACCGTTATTTCAACATTGAACACAAACTATTCACATGTAGATGTCACGTTGCTTTGATATTTAAAACTATAATAAAGGAAAATGTTGTTAACTCTCAGAATCAATCAATTGATACTGAAAACCAAATTATCTACGACTAACTCCTAGAAGGCAGTAATTGGTGTTGAAACAATTATCCAAGCTACATGTCATGCTTGACATATTCATATGTTCAAATTGAAATCTTCAAAAAATATTTAACGATACAATCATGCTTCATTTTTTGACATGGATTCTATACTAACATGTTCTCTTCAACGATATGAGTAAGTAAACTAGCTGTCCATCCTTGTGAACATATACAAGTTCAAATGAACCATCCTTCACATTTATCCATTCTCATACATTGGGAGATGAAATGAATACCTGAAATTGAAGGAAATAGTAAACAAAGAGAGATCAGAGGTTGAGTTTCAGCAGAGGTTGAAAACAGCAACACACAGCTCCAAATCAGCGACGAAATCACAGAAAGTCCCAAATCCAATGGAAAAATAAATTCCAGTCCAAAACCAACAAAATGCAAATCAAACAGCTAACCCAGCAAATTTTCAGGAATCAAAAGCACTAAAATCAGTCCCAAATCAATGGAACAGTGAACTTCGACAAAGCTCAGTCCAAAAAACCTTTTCAAACTCAAGATCAAACCATCTCAAATTCCCAAAATGAACCAGAATTGTTTTGGAGTAAAAACCTAAAAAACTAGAATCAGAATTCAATAGAACAGTGATTTCTTCTTTTGTTTTTCCCGGCCGTCTCTCATTTTTCTGTGTTTTTAGCTCTTAATTCTTGCCTTCTAAGGCAAGAAAGAATGCCTTAATAGGCAAGTGAGTAGGGCAGATTTCTAGAAGTTATTTCACCCCTTAGGTCCCTTTCAAATTCTTTTATTAGCTTAGAGACCCTTAGTTATTGACTTGTTTTCCAAGTTAGTTATCCAAAACCATAAAAATGAAATTAACCCCTACACTAGAAGTTTCCAAATCTGTTATGAAAGATTCCCTACTCAAACTACCCAAATTACCCCCAAAGTACCCTGTATTTACCCTTGAGACAAAACAGGGTCAGATTAACCCAAAACCAATTTTAAACCTGGGCTAACGGGCATGTTTTCTTCAAGCAATGGGCTAGTAAACAACAGACCCCAAGCCCAGCCCAAACAAACAAAAACTCAAAGGAATCAAGAGTCCAATTTAGGACAGCAACAACACACAATTAATCAAAGACCTTTTTCTTCTTAACAAAAATGTCTTAGCCTGAAACTAACACTAAGTTATTAACTAATATGTCTAACTTAATCCTACAGAAAAGGAGAAGCAGCGGATGACTAACGGTTGAACCCAAAGGAAAGAACAGAACAAAGCAGAACATACCAAGGGAACAAGAAGATACCCATTCAATCCATTATGAACTTACAAATCCCCAACGACGAAGCTGACCCGGAATCAACCGCTTGACCCATTGATGAGAATTGTACCATAATTATTAGCTGAACCTTCGTTCGTAGCTAATAGTTCGTGCCACAATTCTCATCGTGAGCTTGGAAGGAAACGAGGCGGGATCTAGAAGAAATTGGATCGTTTCAAAGATGCATGTCCGAAATATGGCCGCAAATGAAAGACAAGGCATTCTTGGCAACTAACAGACCCTTTTTGATGAAGAACTAAGCAGTTCGTGCAATTATTAACATGAACTGAAGATTTAAATCGGAAAATTGGAACAAAAAGAAAAAAAAAGTTTGAATTTTTATATTTTTGATCTGCGATTTGGCGGAGTTGAATGATCCTTTGGGGAAAACAAGTGTGTGATGTGAAAGAGGGGATGATGAGGATTGGCTGGTAGAAATTTGGGGGTGTTTGGAGGAGCTCCACTGCCGTGAGACGATTTCCGGCCGGCGGAGCAATGGTGGAGGCGGGTGTTGATTTTAGAGAAGAAGGGGATTAG
>NW_017680415.1:5587-5904 GCF_001879085.1 Nicotiana attenuata | reverse complement strand
CTCCTGATTGCTAAAACTTGAAACAAATGCCTCGGTTCTCCGGGCGGGCTCTTGATCATTAAAACTTGGAATAAATGCCTCTGTTCTCCAGGCAGGCTCCTGATCGCCAAAACATGAAATAAATGCCCTTGTTCTCTAGGCGGGCTCCTGATCGCTAAAACTTGAAATAAACGCCTCTGTTCTCCGGGCGGGCTCCATACTGCTAAAACTTGAAATAAATGCCTCTGTTCTCCAGACGGGCTCCTGCTTGCTAAAACTTGAAATAGATGCCTCTGTTCTCCAGGCGGGCTCCAGATTGCTAAAGCTTGAAATACATG
>NW_017680415.1:0-711 GCF_001879085.1 Nicotiana attenuata | reverse complement strand
CTGTTGCTTCTACCTCTCTGACCCCTTTTATTTGAAACTTTGCATCCCCCATAAAACTACCCAATCAAACCACCGATGAAACTTCTGGTGACTCTTTGTATCTTACTTTGCATCATGCCATCTTTGGTACATTCTGGCCCCACTATGCTTTTGCAATTGGGAGACTGGTAGTGAGCCTCGACATCTTTTCTTCTTTGTTTTGAACGCGACTGACATTGGAACATCTTGAAGAACAAACCTCAAAAGGAATGAAATGCAATGACCTTGAGAGTTAAGGATAAAAGAATCCATAACCGGACGATTTACAAAAAGGAAAGAAAAGGAAAAGGGGACTTATCTGAGTGAAACAACTGGTACCATTGATCATGACATGCATTTCGGACTAATCGGCCCAATCCGCCCAACCAATCAACTTTCACCTGCCACGCTTTGTTGCCCCAGAATTCCATAATCCTGATTTCTTCAACCAAACCCTAACCTTGTTCATCCTGCAGTGTCCTGAACGGTTTTCGCCCACAGTAAATATCAAAGCGGTAAAGCATTTAGCACATTTAGCATGAAACATGTAGTAAAATCAGATAAAGCCAAATATAACAGTTATTCTAAGCTCGAATTCTGAAACCTGAACCAAAAGTTCTGGGTTCTTATCCCCAGCAGAGTCGCCAGAGCTGTCACACCTCCTTTTCTCATTACACCCCCGGAAGGGATATA
>NW_017680414.1:12403-13617 GCF_001879085.1 Nicotiana attenuata | reverse complement strand
ATTAGGGCTCCAATCCCTAAGTTGAGATTATTAGACATAGGGCCTCCGTTCCCTAGTCGCCTTTTCGCCAACATTTGCGCTCCAATCCCTGAGTTGAGATTTTAGACCTAGGACCTCCATTCCCTAGTCGCCTTTTGCCAACATTAGGGCTCCAAACCCTAAGTTGAGATTTTTAGACATAGGGCCTCCATTCCCTAGTCGCCTTTTTGCCAACATTAGGGCTCTAATCCTTGAGTTGAGATTTTAGACATAAGGCCTGCATTCCCTAGTCGCCTTTTTGCTAACATTAGGGCTTCAATCCCTGAGTTGAGATTATTAGACATAGGGCCTCCATTCCCTTGTCGCCTTTTGCCAACATTAGGACTCCAATCCCTGAGTTGAGATTTTAGACATAGGGCCTCTATTCCCTAGTCACCTTTTTGCCATTATTAGGCCTCCATTCCCTAGTCGCCTTTCGCCAACATTAGGGCTCCAATCCCTGAGTTGAGATTTTTTGACATAGGGCCTCCATTCCTTAGTCGCCTTTTTGCCAACATTAGGGCTCCGATCCCTAAGTTGAGATTTTTGGACATAGGGCCTTCATTCCCTAGTCGCATTTTGGAATAATACACCCAGGTTCTTAAACCTAGAATAACATAGCCTCATGCCGGATCCCTAGTAGGTACGTTTGTTTGCATCACGTGCATCTGACTTTGGGGACTCAACATAGGGGTTGGGTCCGTCTAGGACAGGTGTACCCAAATGAAAAAGACCATCCTGATGCATCTTACATGTTACTTGCGCATCTGTTTGTTTCGGCTTGCATGTTGACCGGCTTTTAGAATAGAGGAAGAAAATAAAAAAAAGACAAAAGAAAATAAAAAATAAGGTGAGAGGTAGGTATTTAGAAAAATTCTGAAACTCTGCCAAAATTCTGGAAAAAGAAAGTCATTTCAAAATGAGCCAAATTTTCAAGTGTCATGTTTCACTGTTCCGTCAAAACTGACCGAACTATGCGGGTCTGATTCTCACCGGATGTGAGATGCGTAGGCAAACCTCATTGGTTCCGACCCCAATTTTCAAAAAATTCAAATATATTTTCTTTCAGTTCTTTCTTTAGAAATCTTTCCTTAGAAAATTATAAAAAAGTTTTAAAAAAAACTCAAAAAAACTAGTTTACCTTCTTTCTGAAGTCTTTCATATGGTAAAAAATAAATAAAGAGAAAAATAAATAA
>NW_017680414.1:8243-8780 GCF_001879085.1 Nicotiana attenuata | reverse complement strand
CCGACATTAGGGCTCCAATCCCTGAGTTGAGATTTTCAGACACAGGGCCTCCTGTCCCTAGTTGCCTTTTTTTTACCAACATTAGGACTCCTATTCCTGAGTTCAGATTCTTAGACATAGGGCCTCCATTCCCTAGTCGCCTTTTATACCAACATTAGGGCTCCAATCCCTGAGTTGAGATCTTAGACATAGGGCCTCCATTCCCTAGTCGCCTTTTTGCCAACATTAGGGCTCCAATCCCTAAGTTGAGATTTTAGACATAGGGCCTCCATTCCCTAATTGCGTTTTCACCAACATAAGGGCTCCAATCCCTGAGTTGAGTTTTTAGACATAAGGCCTCCATTCCTAGTCGCCTTTCTTGCCAACATTAGGGCTCCAATCCCTGAGTTGAGATATTAGACATAGGCCTCCATTCCCTAGTCTCCTTTTGCCAACATTAGGGCTCCAATCCCTAAGTTGAGATTTTAGACATATGGCCTCCATTCCCTAGTCGCCTTTTTGCCAACATTAGGGCTCCAATCCCTAAGTTGAGATTTT
>NW_017680414.1:0-3279 GCF_001879085.1 Nicotiana attenuata | reverse complement strand
CATTCCCTAGTCGCCTTTTACCAACATTTGGGCTCCAATCTCTTAGTTGAGTTTTTATACATAGGTCCTCCATTCCGTAGTCGCCTTTTTGCCGGCATTAGGGCTCCAATCCCTAAGTTGAGAAATTTAGACATAGAGCCTCCGTTCCCTATTCGCCTTTTACCAACATTAAGGCTCCAATCCCTGAGTTGAGTTTTTAGACATAGGGCCTCCATTCACTAGTCGACTTTTGCCAACATTAGGGCTCCAATCCCCGAGTTGAGATTTTTAGACATATAGCCTCCATTCCCTAGTCGCCTTTCTTGCCAACATTAGGGCTCCAATCCCTGAGTTGAGATTTTTGACATAGGGCCTCCATTCCCTAGTCTCCTTTTGCCAACATTAGGGCTCCAATCCCTAAGTTGAGATTTTAGACATATGGCCTCCATTCCCTAGTCGCCTTTTTGCCAACATTAGGGCTCCAATCCCTAAGTTGAGATTTTAGACATAGGGCCTCCATTCCCTGGTCCCCTTTTTACCAACATTAGTGCTCCAATCCCTGAGTTGAGTTTTTAGACATAGGGCCTCCATTCCCTAGTCGCCTTTTTACCAACATTAGGGCTCCAATCCCTGAGTTGAGTTTTTAGACATAGGGCCTCCATTCCCTAGTCGCCTTTTTACCAACATTAGGGCTCCAATCCCTGAGTTGAGTTTTTAGACATAGGGCCTCCATTCCCTAGTCGCCTTTTTACCAACATTAGGGCTCCAATCCATGAGTTGAGTTTTTAGACATAGGGCCTCCATTCCCTAGTCGCCTTTTTACCAACATTAGGGCTCCAATCCCTGAGTTGAGATTTTAGACATAGGGCCTCCATTCCCTGGTCGCCTTTTTACCAACATTAGGGCTCTAATCCCTGAGTTGAGATTTTAGACATAGGGCCTCCATTCCCTAGTCCCCTTTTTACCAACATTTGGGCTCCAATCCCTGAGTTGAGTTTTTAGACATAGGGCCTCCATTCCCTAGTCGCCTTTTTACCAACATTAGGGCTCCAATCCCTGAGTTGAGTTTTTAGACATAGGGCCTCCATTCCCTAGTCGCCTTTTTACCAACATTAGGCCTCCAATCCCTGAGTTGAGTTTTTAGACATAGGGCCTCCATTCCCTAGTCCCCTTTTTACCAACATTAGGGCTCCAATCCCTGAGTTGAGTTTTTAGACATAGGGCCTCCATTCCCTAGTCCCCTTTTTACCAACATTAGGGCTCCAATCCCTGAGTTGAGTTTTTAGACATAGGGCCTCCATTCCCTAGTCCCCTTTTTACCAACATTAGGGCTCCAATCCCTGAGTTGAGTTTTTAGACATAGGGCCTCCGTTCCCTAGTCGCCTTTTTACCAACATTAGGGCTCCAATCCCTGAGTTGAGTTTTTAGACATAGGGCCTCCATTCCCTAGTCCCCTTTTTGTCAACATTAGGGCTCCATTCCCTGAGTTGAGTTTTTAGACATAGGGCCTCCATTCCCTAGTCCCCTTTTTACCAACATTAGGGCTCCAATCCCTGAGTTGAGTTTTTAGACATAGGGCCTCCATTCCCTAGTCCCCTTTTTACCAACATTAGGGCTCCAATCCCTGAGTTGAGTTTTTAGACATAGGGCCTCCATTCCCTAGTCCCCTTTTTACCAACATTAGGGCTCCAATCCCTGAGTTGAGTTTTTAGACATAGGGCCTCCATTCCCTAGTCCCCTTTTTACCAACATTAGGGTTCCAATCCCTGAGTTGAGTTTTTAGACATAGGGCCTCCATTCCCTAGTCCCCTTTTTACCAACATTAGGGCTCCAATCCCTGAGTTGAGTTTTTAGACATAGGGCCTCCATTCCCTAGTCCCCTTTTTACCAACATTAGGGCTCCAATCCCTGAGTTGAGTTTTTAGACATAGGGCCTCCATTCCCTAGTCCCCTTTTTACCAACATTAGGGCTCCAATCCCTGAGTTGAGTTTTTAGACATAGGGCCTCCATCCCCTAGTCGCCTTTTTACCAACATTAGGGCTCCAATCCCTGAGTTGAGTTTTTAGACATAGGGCCTCCATTCCCTAGTCCCTTTTTACCAACATTAGGGCTCCAATCCCTGAGTTGAGTTTTTAGACATAGGGCCTCCATTCCCTAGTCCCCTTTTTACCAACATTAGGGCTCCAATCCCTGAGTTGAGTTTTTAGACATAGGGCCTCCATTCCCTAGTCGCCTTTTTACCAACATTAGGGCTCCAATCCCTGAGTTGAGTTTTTAGACATAGGGCCTCCATTCCCTAGTCTCCTTTTTACCAACATTAGGGCTCCAATCCCTGAGTTGAGTTTTTAGACATAGGGCCTCCATTCCCTAGTCCCCTTTTTACCAACATTAGGGCTCCAATCCCTGAGTTGAGTTTTTAGACATAGGGCCTCCATTCCCTAGTCTCCTTTTTACCAACATTAGGGCTCCAATCCCTGAGTTGAGTTTTTAGACATAGGGCCTCCATTCCCTAGTCCCCTTTTTACCAACATTAGGGCTCCAATCCCTGAGTTGAGATTTTAGACATAGGGCCTCCATTCCCTAGTCCCCTTTTTACCAACATTAGGGCTCCAATCCCTGAGTTGAGTTTTTAGACATAGGGCCTCCATTCCCTAGTCCCCTTTTTACCAACATTAGGGCTCCAATCCCTGAGTTGAGTTTTTAGACATAGGGCCTCCATTCCCTAGTCCCCTTTTTACCAACATTAGGGCTCCAATCCCTGAGTTGAGTTTTTAGACATAGGGCCTCCATTCCCTAGTCCCCTTTTTACCAACATTAGGGCTCCAATCCCTGAGTTGAGTTTTTAGACATAGGGCCTCCATTCCCTAGTCCCCTTTTTACCAACATTAGGGCTCCAATCCCTGAGTTGAGTTTTTAGACATAGGGCCTCCATTCCCTAGTCGCCTTTTTACCAACATTAGGGCTCCAATCCCTGAGTTGAGATTTTAGACATAGGGCCTCCATTCCCTAGTCCCCTTTTTACCAACATTAGGGCTCCAATCTCTGAGTTGAGATTTTCAGACACATGGCCTCCTTTCCCTAGTTGCCTTTTCATACCAACATTAGGACTCCAATCCCTGAGTTGAGATTCTTAGACATAGGGCCTCCATTCCCTAGTCGCCTTTTTACCAACATTAGGGCTCCAATCCCTGAGTTTAGATCTTAGACATAGGGCCTCCATTCCCTAGTCGCCTTTTTACCAACATTAGGGCTCCAATCCATGAGTTGAGTTTTTAGACATAGGGCCTCCATTCCCTAGT
>NW_017680413.1:0-13620 GCF_001879085.1 Nicotiana attenuata | reverse complement strand
GAACAATAGCAACTAACTCAAGATACGTGGACAGGATAATTCTTCTCATGAACCTTCAACTATCTGGACGCGTAGGCAATCACCCTACCGTCCTGCATCGATACCACTGCAAGGCCAATCCTCGAGGCATCACAATAGATAGTATAAGACCCCGAACCGGTAGGCAATATCAAAATTACGGCTGTAGTCAAAGCTGTCTTGAGTTTCTGAAAGCTCTCCTCACACTCTTCCGTCCACTGGAACGGAGCACCCTTCTGGGTCAGTCTTGTCATAGGTGTTGCAATAGATGAAAATCCCTAAACGAATCGACGGTAATCACCCGCCAAGCCGAGAAAACTACGGATCTCTGTAGTTGAGGATGGTCTGGGCCAACTCTGCACTTCTTCCACTTTCTTCGGATCCACCTTTATCCCCTCACTAGATACTACGTGACCCAAGAATGCCACAGAATCCAACCAAAACTCATATTCCGAGAACTTAGCATATAACTTCTTCTCCCTCAAAGTCTGAAGCACTGTCCTCAGGTGCTGCTCATGATCCTCCTGACTCCGGGAATATACCAGAATGTCATCAATAAAGACAATAATGAATGAGTCAAGATACGGCTGGAATACACTGTGCATCAAGTGCATGAAGGCTGCTGGGGCATTGGTCAGCCCAAATGACATAACAAGGAACTCGTAATGACCATACCGAGACCTGAAGGTAGTCTTCGGGATATTTGGCTCCTGAATCTTCAGCTGATGATAGCCTGAACGCAAGTCAATCCTAGAAAACACACGAGCACCATGTAACTGATCAAACAGGTCATCAATACGAGGCAAAGGATAACGGTTCTTCACAATAACTTTGTTCAACTGGCGATAATCAATACACATATGCATAGAACCATCCTTCTTCTCCACAAACAAGACAGGAGCACCCCAAGGTGATACACTGGCCCTAATGAAACCCTTATCAAGCAATTCCTGTAACTGCTCCTTCAACTCCTTCAACTCAGGAGGAGCCATACGGTACAGAGGAATAGAAATGGGCTGAGTGCCCAGCAACAGATCAATGCCAAAATCAATATCTCTATTGGGCGGCATGCCCGGAAGATCAGCTGGAAACACATCAGATGAATCCTATACTACTGGTACAGAATACACTGTAGGGGTATCAATACTGACATCTCTCACATAATCTAGATACGCGTCACACCCCTTCTCAACCATATGCTAAGCCTTAAGGAATGAAATAACTCTACTGGAAGTATGATCTAAGTTACCCTCCACTCTACTCGCGGTACACCTGGCATAGCCAGCGTCACAGTTTTCCCGTGACAATCAAGAATAGCATAATGGGGCGACAACCAGTCCATTCCAAGAATAACATCAAAGTCTACCATGCTGAGTAATAACAAATCGGCTCTGGTCTCAAAACCACTAAGAGCAATCAAACACGACCGATAAACGTGGTCAAAAATAAGAGAATCTCCAACGGGAGTAGAAACATAAATAGAAGAACTCAAAGAATCCCGAGATACGCTCAAATGCGGGGCAAAATAAGAGGACACATAAGAATAAGTGGAGCCTGGATCGAATAAAACCGATGCATCTCTATGACAGACCAGAATAGTACCTTTGTTGACAGAATCATAGGCCACAGCCTCAGTACGGGAAGGAAAGGCATAGTATCTGGCCTGGCCTCCCCCTCTAGGGCGACCTCTACCTCCCTAACCTCCACCTCTAGCGGCTGAGCAGGTGGGGTAGCAACTGGTGCTGTGATCATAGCTTGAGAACTCTGTGGAGCGCGCTGTGGTTGAGAAGTCTGTGAAGGTGCACCCCTCCCAAGTATAGGGCAATCCCACACCATATGGCATGTGTCACCACACTCAAAACAAGCTCTGGGAGGATGTGGCGGCTGTGACTGGATCGGGCCAGGTCTGCTGGACTGACCACTGGAAGCACCCCGTGCAGAAGGCGCACTAGATACTGGAGGTGCATAATAAGGCTCCTGTGGTCTGGGAGGAGCTAGAATACCACTGGCTGCTGCAAGAGTTGAATGAACGGGGCGACTCATATAACCCCTACCATGACGAGCTAAAGTTGGGGCAGGGGCACCAGAATAATGGCCCGACTCTCGAGACCTCTTGGCTTCCCTCTCCTCTCTGTCCCGAGCATGCATACCCTCTACTCTCCTAGAAATGCTCGCCACCTGCTGATAAGAAATATCCATCTCCAACTCCCGAGCCATACTAGACCTGATGCTGGAAATGAGCCCCTCAATAAATCGATGAACCTTCTCGCGAACAGTAGAAACCAAAGCTGGTGCATGCCTAGCCAAGTCGGTGAAATGGACAGCATACTCCGAGACAGTCATAGTACCCTAGCACAAATGCTCAAACTTTGCGCGCCAAGTGTCCCTGAGGCTCTGGGCAACATACTCTCTCATGAACATATCTGAGAACTGAGCCCAAGTCAGGGAAGCTGCCTCATCCGGACTGTCTAACTCATAAGCACGCCACCACTGATAGGCGGCTCCTCAAAGCAGGAAGGTGGTGAATGAAACCCCGTTCGACCCTGATATACCCATGGTACGGAGGATACAGTAGCACTACTCTAGAAACCCAAGAGCATCATTAGAGGCTAGTCCACTGAATGTAGGAGGCTGATACTTCTTGAACCTCTCGAGCCTCTTCTGCTCCTCCTCTGAAGCTACTGCCCTCTCCTCGGGCTGAACTGGGGCTACAGGTTGTGCCGGTACAATCTCTGGGATCTGCTCAGCATGCACTCGCTGCTCAGGAGTGTGGGCGGCGGGAGTCTGTGCTCCTCCCCCGGCATGGGATGTGGCTGCAGCAAGGGGGAGCAACCTTGCCTGAGCTAGAGTGGTGTACATAGTCATAAACTGCGCCAGAGTCTCCTGGAGTGCTGGAGTAGTAGTAGCTGTGGGTGTATCAGGGCGTGGGCTCCAGCTGGAACTGCTGGTGGCTCCTTTGTAGCAGTTCGCGCGGGTGTTCTGGCTGCACCGCATGCGCGTCCTCGGCCTCTACCCCGGCTCCGACCTCTAACGGCTCTCGCAGGGGGTGCGGGCGTCTGGTCACCTCCAGTAGCATGTGTCCTCACCATCTGTGAGATAATAGAAGACAGAAGTTTAGAATTTCGATACCAAAGATCTCGCACGACAAGGAATTCAAATGAAGTGAAATTTTCTTAACAGTTACATAGCCTCTCGTGGATAACCACAGACGCCTCTGTACCAATCCGCGAGACTCTAATAAACCGGCCTGTGATTCATGAATCCTATGAACCTAGAGCTCTGATACCAACTTGTCACGACCCCATTTCGCCCTCCGTGAACTATCGTGACGGTACCTAGTCTCTATGACTAGGTAAGCCTAACAAATTGCGGAAAAAGAAACAACAGAATAAAACTAGCCAAAAACCGTCGAACAACATAATGAAACATTTAGGATGCCGCTCGGCATATACAATACAAACTCTCAAACTGAAACTAAATTTCCCAAAACTCGGAATCTCATGAAATCACAAGCTGTGGAATAACTACATAGTGTTCTAAGTCCAGAGTGTCTAAACAATAGAAGAAATACAAAAGGGATATAACTAAAAGAGAGAGAGTAGATAGGGACTCCTCGGTCTACGGACACGGCAGATATACCTCAAAGTCTCTTGAGATCGCCTCGCCCTGCTAACGATACGGCAGAGTCGATGTACCTGGATCTACACAAGGAAAACATGTGCAAGAAAGGGGATGAGTACACCACAGCGGTACCCAGTAAGTGCCAAACCTAACCTCGGTCGGGTAGTGACGATGAAGGTCAGGGCCCTACAGGTCATATACAATAATATATAAGGAAGATGAGCAGTAGTAAAGAAATACAGATAATAAGAGAAACAACAACCACAACCAAGGCAAATAATCACAGAAGGTATACAACTCAACTTAGAGATAATAATCGGGGGTCTACCAGGATCCCGTCCTGTAGCCCCAAAACTAAATAATCAGTGAATCTCCCGGGTGGTGTCCCATAGTCCATATCATTGTGCAGGGGGATCTACCGGAATACCACATCCGTAGTCCTAAAAGTAAATAATCGGTGGATCTCCCGGGTGATGTCCCGTAGTCCATATCACTGTGCAGGGGGATCTACCGGAATACCACATCTGTAGTCCCAAGTAAACAGACAAGGGGGATCTACCGGGACCGCCCGTAGTCCCAATGTAAACATGCAGCAACAACACAAGAATAATCAACTCCATTCAATTTAATATCAAAATAGACAGATAATTCTAACCTAGCATGCTGCACAGAGTTCAGATAAGGCAGTTTGAGCAAGTAGGCAATTTAATCATCTAGGCATGCTTTAAGCTAACAGTAAGCTCAAAGTTCAAGTAGTGTAAACAGTGAAGTAAAATACGAAATATAGATACTTAAATGGAAAACAGGATTTTCAACAATCAGCACAAGTACGCGCTCGTCACCTCACGTACAAGGTATTTCAGATATCACAGCACCAAATCTTAAGGGGAGTTCCCCCATACGAGGTTAGACAAGCCACTTACCTCGAACCAGCTCAATCAAATCTATACCACGTTCTTGCAACAAGTATCCGACTCCAAATGGCCCAAATCTATTCAAAGTAATTGCATAATGTAAATAACACTTCAAGTAACTAATTCAACTATTTAATTCTAAGCTAATACGCGAAATTAGGAAAAATGACCAAAACGCCCCACGGGCCCATGTCTCAGAATCGGGTAAAATTTACAAATTCAGAATCCCCATACTCTCACGAGTTCATTTATATCAAAGTTATTCCAATCTGACATCAAGATCTAGATCAAAACCCCAAAATTAGGCCTAAGAACTTTTCTCCACTTTTCCTAAATTTTTTCATCCCAAATTCGAAATTAATGACAAAACTAAGATTAGATTATAGGAATAGAACTAGAAAGGGATTAGGAATCGTTACCCACTGATTTCCTCTTCAAAATCCTCCCAAAATCGAAATTCCTAAGTTCTACCCAAAATTGCCAACTTTTACCATGAAAACTCTAGATTTTTGGTTGAAATCTTGTTATAAGTTGAAAAGGATTGAAAGGAATTAGTTAGAGATCACTTACCAATGATTTGGAGATGTTTGGGTCTTTGAAAAATCGCCTAGGGAGGTTTAGGGTTCGGAATTTTGAGAAATGAGTTCAAAATCCTGACTAAGTGATGTTTTACCCAGTTGCAGGTATCGCATTTGCGATCCCAGGTTCGCAAATGTGAACTTGCCAACGCGACCAAGGCTTCGCAAATGCGAAGCTTGGCTTGCCCTGCTAACATCGCAAATGCGAACCTTTTGGACGCAATTGCGATACTCCCCCCTAGCCTGATTTCTTCGCAAATGCGAAGAGCTGTTCGCAATTGCGAACACTAGCCTCACAGCTACTCTTCGCAATTGCGAAGAGTATGTCGCAAATGCAAACCCAACAGTGGTCGCAAATGCGAGGATTGATCTCGCAATTGCGAGATCTGAGGCTCTGCAACAGAACTGAACCTGCAATATTTTTCTACCAAGTCTAAAACACCCGAAGCCTATCTAAAACTCAACCGAGCCCTCGGGGCTCTAAACAAAACATGCATAAAAGTCTAAAAACATCATACGCACTTGCTCGTGCGATCAAATCGCCAAAATAACATCTTAAACGACGAATTTAACACCAAAACTCATGAATTTTTCAAGATAGTTCAAAATTTCTAACTTTTCGACCGAAGGTCCGAATTCCGTCAATTCTCTTCTGTTTTTCACCAACATTCACAGATATGACTTAAATATAATAACGAACTTGTACCGTGCTCCGGAACCAAAATACGAGCCCGATACCATCAAGTTCCAACACTATTCAATTTCTAAAAAAACCTTTATATTTTCCAGCAAACAATTTTCTTCAAAAATTCATTCCTCGGGCTAGGGACCTCGGAATTCAATTTCGGGCATACGCCCAAGTCCCATATTTTACTACGGACCCTCCGGTACCGTCGGAACATGGGTTCGGGTCTGTTTACCCAAAATGTTGATCGAAGTCAACAAAAATCATATTTTTAAGCCAAAAATCATTATTCTTTAAATTTTTCACACCAAAGCTTTCCTGTATCGTGCCCGAACTGCGCATGCAAATCGAGAAGAGATAAAAGAAGGTTTTCAAGGCCCAAAACACAGAGACGGATTCTAAAACGAAAGATGACCTCTTGGGTCATCACATAACAAGTTTGCACCTCCATACCACCGGCCACGCAAATGCTATAAAGCAAATCAAGAATCCGTAACCAGGATGCAAAGCCTCCTACACAAACACCGATCTCAGGTGACGTTGAAGACAATACCAACTTACTCTAAACATCCAAATCCCTTTCCTGCTCATCCAAGCTCGTGACATCCTTGTCAACACCGAACCGCAACCTTGATCCTTACTTCCAAATTTCATACCGCTCACTGCACCTAACATGCCAATATGCGATAGTGCCAGAATTTCATCATAACTCCTGAACCACTAATAGGGTAAACACTTCATCATATAAAAACTTTTTACTTAACTCATTCTGAGAGAACCATAGCAACACACGAGTAAATCTTCATAACCGTAGATTATGCAAATCTTCAAGTAGTGGTCTAAAATGCCATAATCCTTCCGGGATCCGCCTACCCATAACAGGTCATAATACTTGAATACTTCCAATAAAATCAATCACGGCAGCCGTCAAGCCTCATACGTACCATCACAAGTCACATGCATAACTTAATCACGCTGAAGGAACTGATCACTGCTACCACTATGCCAATTCAACCATGGCTAACCAATCCAACCTCTTCCGATTTATCCTTAGTTGCCTTAGAGATAATAATAACTATGTTCAACACATAACACACTCAACCCGCACTCATTATGAGCGGCCTTGCAACACGAGACCATGTTGTCTCTAATTTCACGAACCATTTCATACCTTCCTTGCGCGCATATTCGCATCCTCAACTGATACACCTATTCTGATAACTCTCCTACGAATCTGAAGTCATTCTCTCTCTTTCCCCAAAATGTTATACTGAAGCCGAAGATATCATAGAACATTCCAAGCCTCCTTTCATAATCCGCTGCAAAAGCTCAATTTTTAACCATACTTATGGAATCGAAATCCTTAGACACCACACTTTAACATTTGAGTCCACTGGGACTGTTATTGAGATCCACCCACTCTGACTTGGCCCCGAATATAATCAACTCCAAGAATCTTCTAGCACATGAACAACCTCTCGATGAAGCACCCGGCCGAATCACTTTCCTTGAAACCCGCATCCATACAAAGCATAAATCCTGAACCTCCCCCAAAGCCTGAACACGATCCAATAAGGCCAACCATAGCATATCTTCATCAAATCCCTTGACTCAAATGACCACTTATGTTCTTTTCCTTAGCGGTAATAACTCGCCAATACACTGATAACCCAAGATCTCACAAATAGACGACTATGCAATCCAATCGTAGGTGGTGGGACTCTCCCACTTAGCTTGAAGCCACTATTACACCAATCTAGAGCCTACCAAGATTCTTTATCTCTTATTGACATGACCTTCCATTAGTATTTCATAAACGCTCTGAATCTCTAGCAACATTCGCATATTCGACCTCTCACTGGATAGTCAGTGAAATCCTCCGCTGAAGCTTCGCCAACCACGCGACCGCTGACCTGCTCACAGGAGATAACCCACCTGTGGAAATTACCTACCGACATCTTCCAACGTGGCTGCATGGGGTACAATCACGACGACACCAATAACCCGTCCTGGGCCCGTGCTCATCCACCAGCTGCACAAATCCATTCATTCCTCGTGGACATCAACTAAATGTGCGATAATATCTTCCTATCTAAAGTCATGTTGTATCCTTCTTCATATCAAGCAAATCCTTTCCGTCATATCCAATCTCCCGCCATATACCAGCCAACTTTTTGAATTGAGCCCGTAGGCCCAATCACCATCCATTAAAATTCCCAAATCATTCCAAACTTCCCTCAAGGTGTGCAGTTATCCTTCCACTGAACCCATATGCTTCTCTGCCACTCTCCCACTTTGGCCAAACCCTCTTCTTTAAGCAACTATTCGATTTGCGCTTCTTACACCTGGCTTCCATAGAAATTTAACCACCACATGACACTTCCCACTTATCCTTCCTCATCCTTTGCTGCCCAGTTGTCGCCTTAATTTAATCCTTATCTCTGTAGCATCTTTCTTGAGCCATCAACACTAGAAACACTGATTCAATCCTGAACCACCACACATCGCGATCTCTGATAGTCGTTTCCCAGCATTTCACAATACCCTGCCCCAAAGGCGAATTGAAGAAAACCACAACACCGGCAAACTTAACATATTCAATCGAGGACGACGATACCACGTCACAGATGAAAATTCCACTACACTTGAAAACACTGAGTCTCGTTACTCCATCGACCCAACCTGAACATTCATAATCTGATTGTCCTTCTTCTACCGAAAATAAAATACCGATTCTCTGAATCATGAAGACCTCATTTCAAGTCATTCCCTGCCCCAACACATAGGCAAGTAGCCTACCATCACGTCAATATTGCGCGATAACCGTTCATGAGCATCATAGCAACCTGTGCATAGCCTCAAAGCTCTCAGAAGTGCAGCTACCGAACTGAAGTGACCGAATATCCTTCCGCAAAGCAGCGACAATAGCCCAATCAACTATGCCGGTAGAATATCCCGCACCACATTTGTAGTATCATTAAAGTTCCCAATTTCATAACAAGCGCTTCACGTCGCGTAGGATTGAATAGGAAGGAAATAGGGGCATAAGACTCAAAGGAATCAAACTGCACGATGAGGAATCAAGAAGGGAAGTGCTCTTAACAGCCCTGTAGCCTCTCGAAGATAAGTACAGACGTCACCGTACCGATCCGCAAGACTCTACTAAACTTGCTCATGACTCGTGAGAACTAAGGGAACCTAGTGCTCTGATACCATGTTGTCAAGACCCAAAATCCATCAAAGGCCGTGATGGCGCCGGACACCTCGATCAGGCAAGCCAACATTGAGTAATTAATTAAACTCTCATTTTAATATTTTAGGAACCATAATTTCCTTTAATTTAACTAGTAAAAAGGTAATCATCACTGAATAAATAAAAATGTTTACAACTTTTATTATTAAATATCCCATAATCATCCCAGAACTCGGTGTCACAAGTGCATGAGCAATCACTAGGAAATCAAATAAAGTACAATAACTGTCTGGAATACAGATTTGGACAGGAAGTAAATACAATACACTAAAAGAGACTATGCTGGCTACGGGTCGCCTCGAGAGATGCAGTTCGCCTAAGTCTCCGTATCATCCATGCTGCTACGCCAATTAGGCCGTTAGAGGTACATGTGCATGTGCAACAAAAATGTACAGCAAGTGTAGCATGAGTACAAAAACAACGTGTACTCAGTAAGTATCCCGTCTAATCTCGAAGAAGTAGAGACGAGAGGTCGACTTCTACACTTACTAGTGGTCCAATGATAATATACCAATAATTTAATAAATCGAGGATTTTCATAAAAATGACGGTAACTCAAATAGCGTGAGGCAAGTAAACAATTCTTTCATTTATAGGAAATTCCCAAATTCAGTTTCATCATTTATACATTTATCTCAAGCTAGGGAGAAACAAATATTAACATCTATGAATTTCAAAGCATGCAATACAAGCATGCGCAAATCATGCCGAGGTCGTACGGCCCGATATAACATAATATTTAAACTGTGCACTGCCAGAGGGTCGAATGGCGCGAACCATAGATGCATCTATTACCCCGCTCGCGAATCATACATGTGGCACGGTCAAATATAAATAAATACATCAAACAGTCAATTAAGAATTCATCAGGGAAACAATTACCCAAAGAAATGGCAACTTCTCTTTAACGGTCAAGAAAATGATGTTTAATTTCTTTAGAAATTCATTTACCAATTCTATATGATTTAAGCAATTTAAATTGCCAACAAGGTTACAAATATTTCAAGTATAGCATGCTTTCGGGTCCTAGACTACCCGGACTTAAGCATAATAGTAGCTACATACGGACTCTCGTCACCTTGTGCGTACATAGCCCTCACAAATAGAAGCACATATTTAATTATTTCACCTATGGGGATAATTCCCTCTTACAAGGTTAGAAAGGAGACTTACCTCGCTCCGAAGCCCACTTTTCGGTCCAAGATTATGCTCAAACGCTCTATTCGGTGCGGAACAATCCAAAACTAATGAAATAGTGTATAAACTAATCAATACATGTTCAAAAATTCATATTCCAACTATTAAGGTGATTACCCAACCCTAAATGTAAGATCCCTAAAACTCACCCTCGGGCCCATGTGCCCGGATTCTGGAAATTTTTGAAGAAAGTTGTTACCCATAACCTTATGAAGTCAAATATATAATTTTTACCAAATTCCATAGCCATTTTCGTGGCCAAATCTCATTTTTATACAAAACCTAGGTTTTCATCTAAAGCCTTGATTTCACCAATTTTCACATGTTAATCTATCCATAATCTATGTATTAAACTCATGTTGTGTAGAAATTACTTACCTCAAAGTGCTAGGTGAAAACCCTCTTCCAAAAGCTCCAAAAATCACCCAAATCCGAGACTCAAAACTCAAAAATGAGTAAAAATGACTGACTCCCATTTTTAAGCACTCTGCCTAGGCAAGTCGCATGTATGAAATGCGACTTTGCCTGATTTCCGGGCAAAAAAGAACTACTATCGGCCTTCAATCGATGGATCACAACTATCTTTACAAATATCCAAGTGATGAATGGTTTAACTTTCTGAAAACTAGAATCACAGATCTACAACTTTCATGTTTCACAAATTTTCATATTCCTTATGAATTTCGAGATATAAGCTTCTAAAGTACGCTCCTCGTATCAGAAATTTCTGGGGAAATTGCAAAACAGCTTTACCAGCCTTCATTCAATCGATCATAACTTTCAGTGTAAATATTTAAATGATGAATGGTTTATCTTTCTAGAAACTAGAATGCAAGGACTACAACTTTCCTGTTTTGCAAATTTTCGGATTCCTTATAGGTTGCAAGATATGAGCTTCCAAAATCGACTCCTCGCATCAAAAGATTTTTGGTGAACAGCTTCTGCAATAGAATTTCATTAGCTTTCTTTGACCGAAATCCATTCCGTTAAACTTCCGAAATCCACCCGAGGCCATCGGCACCTTAACCAATTATACCAACATGTCCCAAAATATGATACGAACTCGCTCGAGGCCCCAAATCACATCAAACATCGTCGAAATCATGAATCACGCATCAAAGCGAATTATGAGTTTTCAAATCTTCCAACTTCTATATTTTGCGCCGAAACATATCAAATCAATCCGGAATGACTTCAAATTTTGCAAACAAGTCACATTTGACATTGCGAACCTACTCCAACTTCCGGAATCAGAATCCAACCCCGATATCAAAAAGTCAACTCTCAGTCAAACTTCTCAAAAACCTTCAAATTTCTAACTTTCGCCTAATGACTCCAAAATGACCTACGGACCTCCAAATCCACTTCCGATCGCGCTCCCAATACCAGAATCACCACAAGGAGCTATTCCCACACTCGGAGTCCCCAACGGACATCGATAGCATCGAAATGCACTTCAACCCAAATTTATGAAATTCTTCTAAAATGCTAACTTCCACAATAGGAGCTGAAACGCTCACGGGTCATCCAAAACCTGATCCGAACATATGCCTAAGTACAAAATCATCATACGAACCTCCTGGAACCTTAAAATCCCGATTCCAAGGTCGTTTACTCAAAAATCCACTCTTAGTCAATTCCTCCAACTTAAGGTTTCCGAAATGAGAATTCTTTTTCCAAATCGACTCCGAACTTCCCGAAATTCAATTCTGACCACGCGTACGAGTCATAATACCTGAAATGAAGCTGCTCGTGGCCTCAAACCGCCGAACGACGCGCTAGAGCTCAAAATGACCTGTCGAGTCGTCACATTTACTCATGTTGTCATATTACTTTTAGGATATACTTCTTAAAACCCAATTTAATTTGAAAATGTATTATAATATCCTATTACTAATTTATTTTGAGAATGTATTATATTATTCAAATTCGTTTAGAAAAATGAGAGCCTATATTATTATAAAAGCATAAATACAGTTTAATATATCAAAATTGTCCTAAAATATTAAACACAAGAACTCATAGGGAAAGGACATAACTGCAATAACCTATTTTTTGGACTATAATACCTTCTATGCTAATTTTTAATATTTAAGATTTCAAAATTAATAATAAATATTCTATTAAATTCTTATTAAAAATATGTAGGAGGGTTTAATAAAATCAATTTCATAAGAATCCTCCGTATTGACTATACATTACCACTACATAATGTCCAATACGAAGACAAAATAAATATTAAATGGAATGCATAAAAAGTTGAAATTGAGAAGAAAAAAATATCCCCACGATAATATATTTTTATAATGTATTTGAACTATTTTCCTAATCAAATAATATATTTTTTTGTCAATTTTCGTGTTATATTGAAAAATACCCAATTATTAAACAATAATTAAGAAAATATTTAAGGATATAAATGTGTGAGAAAGAGAAAATATTTGGTTGGTAAGAGTCAATATCACTAATGATTCTACAAACATAAAGATCTGAAAGTAAAATGTCATATCACTCTTTTACTCTTTGAAAATAAAATTTATGGTGAATAAAATTGTCACGACCCGGAATCCCCACCATCGGGACCGAGATGGCGCCTAACGTCACACTTTCTAGGCAAGCAAATGTTAGAGATTTATTAGCCAGTTCCTTTACGTTTCAGTGATTTACAATAAGCAAGCTAAAACAAGTCAAAATGAATGCGGAAGTACATAAATAACAACTTTGATTATATACTATTACTATCCGGAATCCGTAGTCACAATTCACGAACATTCTAAGATTTTACTACAAGTATTTGTCCGAAAGAAAGTACATTTGTTTGCGAAATAAGGAAAACAGTAAAGTATGAGATATAGAAGGGGACGCCAGGGCCTGCGGACGTCGACAGGTCTACCTTGGGTCTCCTAGCTGATAAATCCTATAGTCAACCTCCTGATCAGCTCGAACCAGCTCCAAAATCTGCACAGGAAGCGCAAAGTGCAGTATCACTACAACCAACCTCATGAACTGGTAAGTGCCGAGCCTAACCTCGACAAAGAAGTGACGAGTGTTGATACCCAATTTTTCCTCATATATTTTTAATACATATATATATATACTTTCAAAATAGCACATATGCAGTTATAAGCATGCATAAATATTTTTTTTTAATTTTTTTATAATTTTAAAAGCTCCAAATCAATTTATTTCTTATCTTTTTTATTTATATAAATATCCAATAATTATCCTTCAAATTACTTTTGTGATGATTTAGCCGTCTAAATTCATTATTTTTGCCAGCATAGTGTTTAAATATTTTTAGTGCATTTTTTGTAGTTATATTTATATTTTTAGGCTAAATTGCACATCTTTGCA
>NW_017680412.1:5377-13620 GCF_001879085.1 Nicotiana attenuata | reverse complement strand
ATCTTCAACTAGACTGATGGCTATTCACATTAGAAATTTCTTATCAGCCCAATCTCTTCATTATCTTGACTCCTGCCTCTTCAGAAAGAATTTTTTAGTTTTAAAAATAACATATAAATTTTTTTACACACATAGTTCTTTTATTGTATATCTTATAAGCTTTACTATGTGAAGAATATCCAAGAATAGCTCGCGCTCATCACTTTCTGGGATCATACTTACCTAGGAGCTTTTGCCATTATTGATGCATTTTAAGCACTTGATTAAAATTTTGGCCTTTTTAAGGGGAATGGGATATTATTTAGGCTTTTCTTTTTCCTTTAAGTGACTCATAGGGAATCTTTCTTAACAAGAGGTCTAGTCATGCAACTATTTATGATGTAGCATGCAAAATTCAGCAAACTTAGCCATTTTCAAATTTAGTTCCATGATCAGACCTAATTGATGCAGGTTGATTACCAGTTGTTTCTGAGTTTTTTCTAATAAAGAAGTAAACATACAAATGCTCATCTTTAGATGTTAAAACAATGTCCAAGTAAAACCTAGAGTAATCTCAACAAGCACATACATGTCTTACCACCTCTGCTAATATTCTCATTGGACACAGAGATCCATATGGACCAGTTCCATCGTTCTGGTGGTACTTACCACTTTCTTGCAATTAAAAGAGGATCTTACCTGCTTTTCCCCTTGCACAAGCCTCACAAACTTTGTCTTCCTTGAACTTGATGTTAGCAGCCCTATCACCAGGGTCCTTGAGGACTAATTTTGTTGAGTTGACTCAGACTTGCATGTCCAAGTCTCTTGTGCTAAAGGAGGATCATTGTCCAACACACTTAAGCAAGTGAGTTCATTTTTGGAAAGTGTGGACAATCTACAATGTATGTATTGTTTACTCTTTTTCTGCAAAACAATTTGTCAGTGGTAATTTTAATCACAAAACATTTGGTAGTGATGAATGCTACCAAGTAACCTCTATCACTTAATTGTGCTACACTGATTAGACTGTACTTTAGGCCATCTATCAAGTAGACATTCTCAATAGAGTGAGAATCAGTCTTACCTACCTTTCCAACCCCAATGATCTCATCTTTTCTTTCCCATTTCCAAAGGAGACATTAACCTCCTTTAAGGTTTCTCAAGTGAAAGGAACTGGTTCTTGCTCCTGTCATATGCTTTGAGCAGCCACTATCAATGTACCATATTAGGCTGCTCCCTTCACTTGGACCCGCAAAAAGGAAATCAGGGGTTAGTCTTAGGAACCCAAACTAGTTGGGTCCCTTTCTATAGGCAAAAGGTGAATCAGATTCTTTTTAGCCCAACCTGGCAGCCTATTTTTTCCCTTGAACAATTCTTTATTCTTTTTACTAGCCTTTTCTTTTGCAATACATTCAGATTTATAGTGACCAGTTTTACCACTGTGTGTGCAAATTTTGTTCTCAGGAAGTGTGAGGTACTTGCTTTTTGGGATCCCACTTAGGTGCAGGGGTCCCATATCCAAGTCCTCTCTTATTGCTACTATGATGTTCATGTAGCCATGAAAGTGCATCGGAGGATCTATTCCATTTAACAGTTTCTATCTAGCTCGTGCTTAACCTTTTTAGATCCTCCTTAAGGACTCTTATCTGCTCATCTCTTTTGTACAACTCATCTTTCATTTTTCTACATTTCTTCTAAAGTGAGTTGTGTGTGATCAGATTTCTTTTTTACTAGTTCCTAATTTCAATTTTAGATTTTCAGATTTAAGCTCAGGACTGTGGTGTCAAGTTCATGAACCTGGTTCTTTCAACTCAGCATTTTTACTATCACTTTCACTAGCCCTAAGTTCCAGATTTTTGCACTTTAGCTTTCAAAATCACACACTCCTTAGATAGCTGTTCATTTTCATTTTTAGATCCTCAGATTCATCAATGAAATCCAGGAGTAACTCAGATAGCCTTTCTTTAGACAAAAATTTAATCTTGTCCTTGAGATGAATTATACTATCCTCTGATTCCTCATCGGATTCTCGAGTTGCCATAAGTGCTTGTTCATCTCTATCTTCACCCTTCTGAGTTCTCATCTGAGCCTTTCTTCCCAAGCCGAGCAACCATAGCCTTTGTTGATCCTTGTTCTTCTTGTGATGAACCTGTTCCTTCTTCCTGTTCTTCGTTTCAGCTCTTTCCTTCTTCCATTCAATTTTCCATTGAGGGCATGTTTTTGATGTGGTGATCAGTCTTCCCACACTTGTAACACCCCTCATTGTTTGTTTTTCAGAACCCTTGGTTTGATGTAGCTTCCACTCTTGAGGACCATTTTCTCTCATTAGGTACTTCTTGAAGTCCTTTGTGATCATGGTAATTCATCCTCCTCTAGATCAGCACCTTCAGTGATTTGAATGCCATGCTCCTTTCCTTCTTGGTGCTCCTCTTCATGGTTTGCCTTCTAAGTTCATAAGCAGGTAGATTTCCAATTAGCTATCCAACTTAAAGTGACAATGTTCTTTGATTCCTGAATAGCTGTGATTTTGCTTTCCAAGAGATTGGCAGTACCCTTGTCAAAATCTTTCAACTATGTCTTCTTCAAGAATAACCCTTCCAAGAGACTTAAGTTCATTTGTCAGTGAGTGAACCTAGTATACATCTCTTGGATAGTTCTCCTTCTTTCATAGTAAAATTCTCATATTGAGAATACAGTAGTGTTCCTCTGGACTCTTCACTTGAGGTGTTCCTTTCATTGAGCCACTTGCAAATGTCCCAGATTTCTTTAGCAGTGGTACAGCTTGATCCTGCTGTACTCATCTGACCTATCACATACAAGCCATTTCTTGGCTTTAGCATTTTCTCCCACTTCTTCAGGTCTTCAGCAGTGCAGTCAGCCCTTTCTTTGGCACGTCACTCCTTCAGCATTCTCTTTGTATTGTTAAGGGACCATCATGTGACTATGTCCAGAGTCATAATCTTCTCCAATGATGTTGATCCCTCATCCTATTTTTCCACCAAGAGTAGTAGTGCCATTAAAGAGTGGAGGCCTATCGTGGATTGCCCTTTCCAGTTCCCAGGTGGTGCACTCATGTTGATCTTTTCCTAGGTAGCCTCTCAAGGATAAACCTCTACTGCTGATACCATTGATGTCTAAACGTCAATACCACACAAGAAGGGGGGGGGGTGATTTGTATGGTACTCATATTTTCGCTTAAACTGCTTCTGGAAGGACCTGGTTCTTCTAGGTGTACTTATTACTACTGTTTGCGAATTAAAAGTACATAAAATAAAAGAACACAGAGATTTTACGTGGAAAACACCTGGCTCAAAAGGTGAAAAAACCACGACCTACTATCAGTAGGATTTTCCCAAACTTCCACTAAAATCACTGAGCCAAAACTGCATTTACAAAACTCTTTGTAAACCTAAGGATTAACTCTAATCCCGTTGTGGCAACCAGCCTCTAACTGCTGCGACAACTTCAAGTTAACTCTAACTTGAATACTCAAAATACCTATTCAATTGCTTCTAGATAAAGCTGAAAGGTAGCAATATGAACACCTACTACGAATTGAGACAGAAATAAGAAATTATACATAAAACTCTTTATGGAGCTGGTTCTTCAATCTGGTTCATGTAGCTTCTGGTTTGCACACTTGAATCACACACAAACTGCTTGCAAAAAGCCTTGCTATTATTGCCCCAATTCACGTTTAACTTCTGCGTGTGCAACACTTTAATGTGAGAACATCCTGCAATTTTATAGAGTTAGTAGATGAAGAATAACTAGAGTGTCTGATGCAACTCTTCCTTGGTGGAAGAGTTCTAGTTGATTTCAACTTTTAACTCCTTCCCTAGGATAGTGTTCTCTTTGACTAAGGACTCCTTCTCCTTATCAATTATGCAACCTTTTCGATCAGGAGATATTAAATACACCAAGTAAGCTTATCTCCATCACGGTCAACCCACATGCTCAAATCTGCCCGTTTTTGTGAACCTGAAGGATGGACCACTGGATGGACCTGGTTCATGTCTGAGTTCCTTTGTCAGTCTTCAAAACTAACCTTTACTTGGGCCAACACATAGTCCTCATGCTGAATTATATTTCGTTGTCTTAACACCTTTAGTATGTTGTCATTAAGACTATACTCTTTCATATTCCAAACAATATTTTTAATTCCTTGATCGACACTTTTCTCTTTTTCAAGATATTGAAAACTTTTCTTGAACCCAACCAACTTTGACCCTTTAAAAACTGGTTTGTGTTTGTCAAGTCCTTTCCAACAGCCTCCTCCGATCAGCCCTCGACTGAACCTTGAACGACCCGCTTTTGTTCTCTCTACTTTCAACTTAGTAAAGAAATAGTTTACCTTTGTATCATCTCCCAGAAAATTGTTTTCGAATATATCCCATGGTTTCTTTTTTCCGTAAAGATTCTCAACTCGAATATGATCACACGAGAAATTCTTGCACGAAACGAATTTGAGTATATAGTGAATAAGCTCTTCATCAGTGGGTCGAAACCTGAATCCCAGTACTGGATTTGGACCATAATTATGGCTGCTGATAGTCATGTTTTTTGTTTTCAGGTAATGAACAAAGGGACTGCTGAGGGTTTAATGTAATGTAATAAAGTTAGTTGCCTATTGGTACTACTTATATAGGTAGGGTTGAGCTCTAGGAAGAATTAGGAAATTTTCAATTCCACAGTTCTAGACATTTGTAATAAACACCCCTATAATATTTCTTATTCGTAAATGTAATGTTCCTTATGTTTCAAATTAAATCAAATACTAAACAAAATAGCATTTAATATTATATATGTAGAGAGTTACCCCTATATTTTTAAAATTAAATACGTAAAATCCCTATATATTGGAAATTCTACACTAGATATCTTGTGTGATTACTGTTACTAGTTTTAGGATACGCGAGTTGCGCGTGTACTCTATATTAATAAGCATAAATTTTTTAAAATTACGCAAATGCTATTAAACCATGTAATTGAGTTATTGAATATTATTTTAAGAATATAAACTCTGAAAAATAATTAATATTGATCATATTTATCCAATTTAATAGGTAAAAAAATTATGAGCCTGAGGGGTGGGCATAGTTTGGGCAAACCCGAAATTCAAACCGAAATCCGAATTTTTTAGATTTTTGGTTTGGATTTTCGGATTACGGATTGGATTTTGGATTTAATTTTTAAATTTTTTGGATTTCGAATTGGATGTTGGATTTGGTACTCTGGATTTTTTGATATCCGAGAATTCGAAAATTTTATACTTTATATTTAGTCCATTATCTATATGTTAATAATAATAAGTTAAATACCCTATCCATTAGATATTATTTCATATATGCAATATTAATTACTAAGATACTGTCACAATACTTTCTATTTGGACATGGTTTTACTATTACTACTTCTTACCGCCCGTATTAATGTCTCTATTGCATTTTCTTGATAGTAATTTCATTACTTGAATACTTTATTTGGATGATTGCGGTGAGAATGAGTAACTTTTCAAGCAATTTAATATGAGTACTTCATTTGGATATTCATTTTTGTAAAAAGAAGAAACATGTCAACTTATAAGCTCAAAACCGAAAATTCAAAATATCCAACCCGATTAATCCGAAATCGAACTTAAAAAATCCGATCCTATCCGAGCTTATTTGGATTGTCATGTCTTCAATACGAAAACCGAAAATTCAAATCGAAATTCTATATTTAATCCGAAAACCGAAAATTCAAATCGAAATTCTATATTTAATCCGAACTGGCCGAACGCCCACCCATATAGTTTGGCTTAGCTGATTTAGAGTAGCTGATAAGCATTATGTGTTGAAAAGCACTTTTAAGTGCTGAAGCTGATTTAAAAAATAAGCAGTTACGTGTTTGGATAAAAGTGCTGAAATCAATAATATGCAGCTGAAGAACTGGGTATACGTAGAGTTTTGTTTTAAAAGAAAGTATTTTAGGGATAGAATAGTAAATATTTTGGTCAAACTTAAACTGCTTATAAGCTGAAATTTGATAAGTTGGGGGAGATCAACTTATGACTTTTGGCTTATTTTTAACTTATAAGCACTTCTAATTTTACCAAACGGGTGGATAAGCCAAAAAGTGCTTATAAGCCAGTTTGACCAGCTTATAAGCTTAGCCAAATACCCTCTATGCCACACAAAAAAAATGTAATACTTTATTATAACTTCAATATGCATATGCTTTAGTAGCTTATAGTCGAATATATAGTATGTTGACTTGTACTTAAATATAATGAGACAATACTATATTTTCCGTTGTCTTAGAAATATGAAGTATATTTGCTCAAGAACCTAATATGAACTTCATCTTATTCCTGTTGGAACTCAAATTGTACGAAAAAATAAAAAGAGATTTCATATTATTAGTTTAGTTATCATACGAAGAATTTAATTGGATGATAATATTCAAATCCAACTAAATTTATTTCTAGATCGAAATAAAAATAATCATAAAAAATTTAAGAGTAAAATAAATAAAAAAACAGTTCAGTGCATTAAACTCCTGCTATGCGGGGGATCGGGGTAGGGCCGGACCATAATGGTTTATTATATACAACCTTAAAGTAGAAAATTAATGCTTATCATTATTTTACTATAGCATCCAACAATATTCAGATGATGAAATAATTTTCTTAGATGCTTAGAATTAATAAAAAAGAAATAGTAAAAATAGAGTGTATCCTAATTGTACAGATTAATTTTATCTTCCGGTAAAGGCATGATGTTGCTCCCAAACGCACACGCAAGTATACGCGGTCGACAAGTAATATAATGATAAGTTGAGTGTCGAAGCCACAGAGACTTGTGTAAACTACTTACGGAATTACTAAAATTGTTATTCAGTCCAGCTAAAATCAAAGTCCAATAATATGATTATACTATACTACGATTCTAAGTAATACTAAATTATCAAGTAACAAATTGATTGTTGTGTATTCAGTAGAGACAAGTATTCCAGGGTTGTGATCGATTCACCATTCGTATTGTGTTCTAATTAACTTTCCCTTTCATATAATTCACCCACGATTGCTAATTAATCGATAAATGCTCTCATAGCCTTCTCCCGAAGTACTACTCACCTATTCTCTATAGATTAACGCCTATATTCCTATGAAATCAATCTATTAAGAACGCATTAAGATTACGATATTTAATTAAGCACGGTGACTAGGTATATTCCTATCCTAACCACAAATCCGCTCCCCCTAAGGGTTAAGATCATGCTCTCTTCAATTATTCTCTAATCTAAACATGGCTTTCCCAAGCATAGCATAGATAGTAAATAGAACCTAACTGTTGGCCAGACAATTAAGCAATTAAACACAGAATTGAAGAAACAACCATATATTGGTGAATTATAATCAAGGTCAAGTTAATATCAATATTCATGGCTAAATCACAACCCCAGAACAATGGGTGTTTAGCCACTCATGATGTAATAACAATTGCATAAGTGTTGAATAATTGAAAATACTAGAAAAGATGAAGATTCTGAGATGTTCTTGCTCCTCGATGTTTCTTGTGTGTATTTTTCCTCCAAAGTGCGTCTCTCCCTCCAAAATTAGGCTTAGTCTTCCTTTTATACGTGTTGGATAGGTCTAGGGCCGAATAAACCGTGTCCCGGGCAAAATAGGACGACATCCGCGTCAACTGCGCCCAGCCTGGCGCCAGGCGCCCACCAGGGCACTGCCCAAATTGCAACAATCTCAACTAGGGAGTGGAGACACTATGTTGGCAAAAGGCGACTAGGGAGTGGAGACTCTATGTCTAAAATAATCTCAACTAGGGAGTGGAGACCCTATGTTGGCAAAAGGCGACTAGGGAGTGGAGACCCTATGTCTAAAATAATCTCAACTAGGGAGTGGAGACCCTATCTTGGCAAAAGGCGACTAGGGAGTTGAGACCCTATGTCTAAAATAATCTCAACTAGGGAGTGGAGACACTATGTTGGCAAAAGGCGACTAGGGAGTGGAGAACCTATGTCTAAAATATTCAGTTGTAGCTAAATTCGAATATGATTATAGTCTAGGTAGTAGTGTATGGGTAAAAGTTAAAGTACTCCTCTAAAATAGATACTTGTACGTAGTTGGGGGTTTATTAGATTGTCCAATTGCTCGAGACGAGCAACGTTTAAGCGTGGGGTGTTGATGATAGGTGATAATAGGTAAATTAGACTATAATTAGGCCCTAAAGAACCACATTTTTGTATAAGATGCTCTCTCTTTT
>NW_017680412.1:0-5352 GCF_001879085.1 Nicotiana attenuata | reverse complement strand
AGTTTAAGATTCTTTTATTCCAATGACTAAATTCTAGTTTTATATTACTTGCTATTAAGAACTATTCATTATTTTTTAGCTAGGTAAATTAATTTTTAAATATTTTTGACTTTAGTTTAAAAAAAAAAGTAAAACTGGTAAAATATGAATTTAGAATCCTAAATATAAGTTTATTTTTATGTTTTAAATATTGGCAATATCATTTTAATTTTAAAATTTTGAAGGATTTTTAACAAAAGAGGTTTACTTTGCTTTGGACGGTAACTTAGTAGTTTTGATTTAAGTACTTTGCTTTGGACGGTAATTTGTTAACTTAAGGACTTTCGCATAATTCAAATAAGGAAAAAAATAATAAGTAAATTATTAGACGATTTCAAAGTCCTAAGAAGTAGAGAAATAATTAATGACTATTTTGTCTAGTGTGAAATTAATTTTTAGAAGGTATAAAAGGCGAACGACATTTCGCTTAGGGCCTTCGTGCTTTTAATATAATATAGATATAGATATAGATATAGATATACACGGAAATGCCAAGCTACGATATCAATGAAGAGCTGCAAGCCTGCAACTAATTGAAAGGTGGGATAACGGAGCAATTCATACCCAATTCATATTGCTTTTTGATTCTTTTTTTTACCCCTTTTAAAAGTCTTTTGATTGAGCATTGGTTCATCGTCATGTGACTATGAGAATGATATATTTAGATCAATATAATTGGAGAAAGACCAAATGCATCGACGAGCGACCTCTTGAATTTCGCTTGATATTTAATTTTGAAACTAGGGTGTGTTTGGTAGGAAGGTTTTCATGAAAAATGAGTGGTTTTATTATTTATTATCCCTTATTTGGTTGGTAAATAAAAAAAAAATTTCGAAAAGTATTTTCTAGTATTTCGTTAAAGAGTAGAAAATATTTTTTAGGAAAATAAAGTACTCATTTTGTTGAAATGAACGAAAATACTTTTTTTACATCATGAAAAGAAAAAATCTCATTTTGTTGAAATGAAAGAAGATATTTTTTCTACACCATGAAAAGAAAGATATTCTTTTGTTGAATTGAAAGAAAATATTTTTTACTACATCATTCTGTTGAAATGAAAGAAAATACTCTTTCTGCATCATGAAAATAATACTTTTTTTGTTAAAATGAAAAAAAAATACTTTTTATATATCATGAAAAGAAAATATACATTTGTTGAAATGAAAAAAAAGTACAATATCTATAACATGAAAAGAAAGTACTATTAATAATATTTCTATCTAGGGTGGGGATGAGGCGAGGGTGGGGTGGGGGTTGATGGGGATGGAGAATAGAGTGGGAAAGGTTGAAAAAGAGTTTTGGAGAATATTTTTCGTTCTCTTGATAGGGAAAATATTTTCCTCCAATTGAAAGAAAATGAGTTCATGAGGAAAATATTTTTCAAAACAATTAAGCCAACAAACATAAAAAAATTGAAAAATATTTTCTGAAAAATATTCTCCTTCGTACCAAACACACCCTCAGTCGGCCCCTTAAATTTCACATGAAATTTCATTCGACACTTCATTGTTGCGTGAAACTTATTCAACACCTCGTTTTGCCCAAATAAACCCTCACGGTAATGAAATGTCTAAACTATTATATACGTGGTGACTTTTGCAAAATAACAAATGAAAAAAGCCACGTGTCTTTTGAGTCTAAGAAACCATCCCCACCCCTACCCCATCCCCAAAAAGATGGGCTTTTGAATAGGGGAAGGAAAAGAAGAAGAAGCAAAAAACACTATTTCACAAAATGTTTTTAGAACCATATCCTACATATCACAAATTGATAAGCATGTAGAAGTGAAGGGTTGGACTACTTCTAAAAGTCTGTTTGGCCAAGCTTCTGTAAAGCCAAAAGCAGTTTTTTTCTTTTTTCAAAGTTGAAGTATTTGGCCAAGCTTTTAAAAGAAAAGAAGTTTTGAAGTACTTTTGAGAAAAATACACTTAGAAGAAGTTTTTAAAAGCTTGGCCAAATTAATTACTGTTCAAAAGTATTTTTCAAATTAATTAGCCAAACATAAATTGATTCTCACCAAAAGTACTCTTAAAAAAACTACTTTTTACAAAAAAAAAACTTTTCAAAATAAGCTTATTTTAGCAGCAACAACCCTAATTAATTTTTCTGTTACGTACTAATGATTTTTGACAATTGTGTTTTTACATTGCATGCCCGACATGCAGTAAATAAATACAAAGAAAGGGAAGAAGTGAGAGTCAGCTAGTTTAACATTCACACTTTCACTAAGAGTCTGTTTGGTCAAGATGTCAAAAATGGTTTCTTTTAAAAAGTGCTTTTGTTCAACATTGCTTTTTGAAAAAGCAATTTTATAAAATAGCAGTTTTTGTTTGGCCAATTTGTTTGAGTAGCGCTTTTTGCAAGCTCAGTGTGTTTGGTCAATCTTTCTAAATTTTTTTTTAAGTATCAAATTACGAAAAGGACGGTAAAGATTCAGTTTGCAATTAATATTAGGGAAAATGCATAAGTTCCCCTATGATCTATACCTGAATTTCCAACTACACACTTTATCTTTGCGGGAATCCTATTACTCCCCCTGAAATTTATTTAAATGGAACAAATACCACCCTAAAACTAGACAATCAAACTCTTGGCAAGTGGTGAACTACGCGCGCTGCCACATGTATATTTAGTACTTTTTTATTCTTTTTTATCCTTTTTTCTTATTTCTTATTATTGTCATTTTTTTTGTTATTTCATTCTCTTTCTTTTTGTTTTGGTCACCGGCGGAATAAAATGGTGGTCGTCAGAATTTCAAGGACACCATTTTTTCCGATGACAGATTTTTATCCCGATCTGAGTGTGTTTTGCTTTATATATATATAAATTTTTCTTGAAAGTGTAATTTATGTGTGGGAGGAAGAGCAAAAGAAAGAAAAGCGAATATAAGCTGAGAAGAATTTTTTCCGATGATGGATTTTCCCCCAAATATGAGTGTATTTTTCTTTGCTTATGAATAGATTTTTTTGAAAGTTTAATTTGTGTGTATAAATGATAGAAAGAGGAAAAAGAAAAACAAAAAAACGGTTAGAAAAAGTCGCCTGTGAATGAATATCCGTCGGAATTACTGAAGAAACGAAAAAATAAGTAAAAGAAAATGACAAAGACAAAGAAAAAGGAAAAGGAAAAAAAAGTAAGAAAAAATGGTAAAAAGACAAAAAGAAAAATCTGAAAATCGTTTTCCCTTGCTTTTCACTCTCCCAAGGAGAGTGAAATACACACACTCTGCCACATCAGTTTTAAGCGTGTAAATAATTCTACTTTAAAATAGTTTAGGGGGTAATTAAAACCCTGCAAAGGTAGAGTGTGGAGTTGAGAATCCGGGTATAGGTCAGAGGGGTAAAGGAAAAAAAATAATTAAATTAATGAGGAATAATTTGGATATATCAATTTATTATAAGATTTTTTTGTCTTGAACAAATTAATTTCTGCTTCTACTTCTACTTCTTTGAAGAAGCTAGAATTTTTATCTTCCCCCAAAAAAGTAGAAAAACTGCTTCTGTTTCTACTCAAAAGTACTTTTTGTCTTGGCCAAACATTCAGATTTTTCTAAAAGTATTTTTTTTTACAAAAAAAATACTACTTTTGGCCTCCTAAAAACTTGGCCAAACAGGCTCTTAATTTACCATCCGGTAACCAGAATAAGCAAATGAGTCGAAGCTAGAAAAGTGTCATATCCTATTTTTACAGAAGTCTGGCAACTGCTTATCAGCTTTGAATTTAGCCATGTCTTCCGCTTTGAGATTCACCCATACTTCCACCCCATCACCTGATTTTGTGTCCATATATCCAATAATATCCGAGCCGATCCGACCCAAATCGGCTTCCCCCAACCAAAATCAGCTTCATATAGGAGAAATTTACCCAAAGTAGAAAAAGAAAGCAAGTCCATGTGACATTCAAGTGTTGGTCATTTCTCTTGAATTGTGAGACGAAATCACTGTTAGTTTCCTGCATAGCTTCTCGCACATTGTTCATAAACTTTAAAGCTTCCTCGTCATCACCCTTGCCAAAGAATGGTACCACAGGTGTGATAGAACAGAACGCTCTTCTCAGCACACACATCTTGTGTGCAAATACATAAATATATATACAGGAGTTTCTTGGAGAATAAGACTCCAAAGTAGTCACTGGTTACGACTCCTTATGAGATAACAATTATACCAACTCTATCCAAATACACTTCAACAATTCCTACGTGACATTATCCTTACATACCCCCTCAAGTTGAGCAGGGGGTGGAACAACTGTCAACTTGCTCTTCAAGTCCAGGAATCGGACCTTGGACAAAGGCTTGGTGAGCGCATCAGCCACTTGATCATGAGAACTCACATACCTAACCGACAAGGACTTTGCACGAACCTTGTCACGAACAAAATGAAAATCGATTTCCATATGTTTCGTCCGAGAATGAAAAATGGGATTAGCAGTTAAGTAGGTTGCACTAAGATTATCACACCAGAGAATGGGAATAGAGGAGGTGAAGCAGCCACTCTCTCGAAGGAGAAGCTCAATCCATGTTATCTCAGATGTAGCAGCAGCTAATGCACGATATTCAGCCTCTGTGCTCGACCGCGATACAGATTTTTGCTTCCGAGAAGCCCATGAAATCAAATGGGAGCCAAGAAAAATGGTAAATCCAGTGGTGGACTTGCGATCATCAATATCACCTCCCCAATCTGAATCACTGTAACCATGAAGCAAGGTAGAGGATCCATGAGAAAGAAATAAACCATGAGAGGCAGTAGCCTTGACATAGCGGAGAATGCGTTTGACGGCAATCCAATGAGAATCCATAGGACAATGCATAAACTATGATACTTTATTTACCTCATAAGCTATATCAGGTCTAGTAAACGTCAAGTATTGTAAAGCTCCAACAGTACTCCTATATAGAGTTTGATCAGGAAATGGAGAACCACCAGCAGTGGAAAGCTTGGATGATGATGAAGCTGGTGTGGAGACAGGACCACACAACCCCATTCGCACACGATTAAGGAGGTCTGTGGCATACTTACCTTGTGACAAATGCAATCCTTCACGTGTCCAGTTAGCTTGAATACCCAAGAAATAAGACAATTTTCCCAAATCTCTAACAGCAAATTGGGTTTGCAATTTGGAAATGAGAGCTGCAATATGAGCAGAGTTAGAACCCAAAACCAGAATGTCATCGACATATACTAAACAGAATAATTTCTCGTCGGCATTCGTCATATAGAAGAGAGAACTATCAGTTTTTGATCCCACCAAGCCTAGAGAAAGAAGCACATCAGCTAAACGTTTATTCCACATGCGTGGAGCTTGTTTGAGTCC
>NW_017680411.1:0-13622 GCF_001879085.1 Nicotiana attenuata | reverse complement strand
CACCTTCGTCTCGACCACGTCGTAGTAACAATAAAGTAAATACCCGCCTTGTCTCGACATACGAGAATAATAATATTCTCACCTTGTCCTCCTACATGCGCAACACACACACACACACACACACACACACACACACACATATATATATATATATATATATATCCTGCCTTGTCACGCCTCATGTGCAAATATCAATGATAACAATAGTACGGACAACTCACGTGTGAACGCCCCAAAAATTCTCTCACCACTATCACGTGTGCCAAAAACATAACAACATAATATAATGACTTGCACAACATGTGCTCATATGCCACAACATTTCCTCAAAACAAATTCAAATATCACAACCACACATAGACCCCAGCTTAACAACAACGAGTATAACAATAACAACAACAATAACACAAAATTATGGCAAGTAAATCAACACAAGAATTACAAAAAATAACGAAACAGAAGAACGAGTTCATACCGGAAGACATACCAAGTAATAATGGTTTCAAACAAGAATAACTTAACAACGGGAGAGAGAATGTGTAACAACAATATCTAATAAGAGTAACTCGACAATTGGAGGGATAACATGTAACAATGTTACCAAATAAGTACAACTCAATGATAAGAGAGATAGCATGTACAATGATTCTAAGTAGGTACAACTCAATGATACGGAACATAACATGTAACAGTGATTCCAAATAATGATAAGTCAACATTGGATGGGATAACAATAACTTCAATTAAGGTTAAGCAAATACGGAAGGGATAGCATGGAAATAAAGAGGCAACAACTTTAGGGACATAAGAGTTTATTTGGAAACAACGGTATAACATGAATCAATAAACTTCAATTAAGACAAGTAAGGGTGAATTTAGGAAATGGAGGATTTAACATGATAAGACAACTTCATTTTTAACGAACATAAGAATTTAAGAGTCTGATCGGGTCAAATTCCCACATATAAGCTGTGTACACACTTGTCACCTTGTGTACACGTCCTTCACGTAGTTCAAATAGCACAAACCAACAAATACCTATGGGGTAGTTCCCCCACACAACGTTAGGCAAGATACATACCTCAAAAGCCCTTAATAAATTCTCAAAATGGATGTTCCTTTACAATTCACCTCTTGTTGGTACAAATATAACCAAAATTGACTAAATAACATCAAATAATGCAAGAGAAATCAATTCAAATAATTAAAGCTACGATCTTTAAACAATTTTCAAAAGTCAACAAAAAGTCAACCTTGACCCGCCCGGTCAAAACCTGGGTCCAATGGTAGATTCTATCTACCCATGACCCTACGAGTTTATATACGTGATTAGTTTCAAAATTCGAGTCAAATAGATTCTCAAAACTCAAATTCTCATTTTTCAAAAACATGGCAAAGTTTCACAAATTTTTACTTAGAATCACATGATTTTGATGTTAAAATCAAAGATAAAATGATGGAATATGACTAGAATTATATTATAATTACTTACCCAAAGTTTCTAGATGAAAATCCCTCTTCTAAATCGCCTCTTACCGAGTCTAGAGTTCCAAAATATAAAAATGAGACCAAAATCCCATCCCTCAGGTCTTATGCACACTCTCAGGTAAACCACAATTGGGACCTGGGGTTCGCAAATTCGAACCCCACAAATGAGAAGAAACAATCGCAAATGCGAAGTTCTTCACACCCCAGCTACATTCGCAAATGCGACTATAAGTTCGCAATTGTGAACAATGGCACCTCGCAAATGCAACCCGACTGATCGCAAATGCGAGACAGCTTGCACAACCCCACCTTCGCAAATGCAAACTATTTATTCGCAAATGGGAACGTAGTAGAAATCAACTAATATCGCAATTGTGACATATGCCTCGCAATAGCGAAACATGAAACTTCTGCACAAAACAAACTGTGTTGAACTCTATCAAAACACTCCGCAATGCGTTCGAAACTTATCCGAGCCCTCGGGGCTCCAAATCAAACATCAACACAAGTCTAAAAACAAAACACAAACTTGCTCGTGCAATTAAATCATCAAAATAAAATTCAAAACCACGAACCGGACCTGAAAACACAAGGACTCAACATGAAATTCACAATCTCCTAAAAATACAATCGCGCGTCTGATTACTATCAAATCAACTCGGAACGATGCCAAACTTTGCGGACAATTTCCAAATGTCAAAAAGGACTTATCCCAAGTCCCGAAACGGGAATCCAAATATGATAGCTATGAAGTCAACCTACAGTCAAACTTATAAAAATTCAAAATCTTGAAATTGCCGACTTTCAGCAAGACAACACAAATCAACCTACGGACCTCCGAATTCGATTCCGGGCCTACGCCCAAGTTCAAAATCACGGTACAAACCTATCGGAGCCATCAAAATACCATTCCAAGGCTGGTTTCATAAAACTCAAACCTCGGTCAAGATTTTCAACTTAATCTTCTTAACTTAGAAGCACTCATCTGAATTCATCCCGAAACATCCAAAATTCAAATCCGACCATGCACGCAAGTCACAAAACAAAATACAAAGTTGTTCAAGATCTCGAACCACTGGACGGAGCCTTAAAGCTCAAAATTATCAATCGGGTCGTTATAGTTGAATTAAATTTTTTAGGATGTTTTGGGATGGATTTGTATGAATGATCATCATTATAGAAGCTTAAGTTGGAAATGATGGCTAAGGTTTGACTTTCATGAAAGCGAACCCTTAATGGTATTTTGATGACTCCAGTGGGTTTGTATCATGATTTTGGACTTCGGCGTATGCTTGGAATTGAATTAGGTGGCCCTAGGTTGTTTTAGCATGTTTTGCCAAAAGTTGGCAATTGAAGATTTTAAAATTCTTTAGGTTTTTGACCATTGTTTGAAATTATGGCTATCAGGTTAGAATTCTGATTTTGGGACTTGGAATATGACCTTTTTACTTTTGAAACTTGTTTGCAAAGGTTGGTGTCATTCCGAGTTAATTTGATAGGAATCAAACGCGTGATTGGGTTTTTTTGAAGTTCTTGAGTTTCAATGTTAATTTCATTTGTTTTGATGCACGATTCGTGGTTCTGGATGTTATTTTGATATTCTGATTGTGGGAGCGAGTTTGTATGACGTTTTATACTTATGTGGATGTTTGGTTTCGAGCTCCGAGGGCTTGGGTGAGTTTCGAACGTGTTTCGAAAAGGCTTGGACTCAAATACAGGTTGATGGTGTGTTGGTGCTGCAGTTGTCACAATTGCAAGCACCAGCTTCGGAATTGCGAACGTGACAGGGGGACTCAGATATCACAATCTTGATACCTGGTTCGCATCTGCAAAGATTAGGTTAAGGTGGGTTAGTTTATATTTTTGCGATAAATAGGTTGCATTTACGAGGAGGGCAGACTTCGAATTTGCGAAGTCTATGTCTCAATTGCGACATCTCCTGGGCTTGTCAGTAGCTGCAATTGTGAGACTTTCTTTGCAATTGTGAGGGTTCGCAATTGCACAATCAGTGTCGCCATTATGACATCTGCAACTGAACAAAAGGTTGGAAAGTCGGGATTTCATCTCATTTCTCTCATTTTAAAATTCTAGACTCGGTAGGAGTTGATTTGGATAAGGGATTTTAATCTACAAACATTGGGTATGTGATTCTAATCAATTTTCAACTATATTTCATGATTATATATGAGATTTAACATCAAAGTTGTGAGAATCAAAGTGAAATTTTTGAAAAAAAAATTCTATGTTTTGAAAAATAAAAATTTGGGATTGGAGAGTCGAATCGGACTTGGATTTTGAAACAAATTACATATATAGACTCGTGGGGTTATGGATAGTCGGAATCTACCCTTGGACCCGAGTTTTGATTGAGTGGGCCCGTGGTTGAACTTTGTTGACTTTTGGAATATTGTATAAAGATCATGGCTTAATTAATCGTAATTGGTTTATCTTGCATTGGTTGAAGTTATTTAAGTCATTTTTTTTAGATATGACCCGTGCAGAGGCGGATTTTTAAGGGAAAAGCTATCTTTAGTACTGAGTTGGCCTAGTTGAGTTAAGTATCTTGCCTAACATTGTGCTGGGGAACTATCCCTTAAGGTTCGGGTTGGTTGTACTAATTGAATTTTGTGGAAGAGGTGTAAGCGAGGTGACAAATGTTTACACGAGCTTATATATGGTACTTGACCGGTTAGACTCCTAGGCTTCTTTCATGCATTAATTGAAGTTGTCATATCATGTTATATCCTCCATGTTAACTTTATTCTTACATACTTTATTTGTAGTGGTTAGAACCCGTTCGATATTTTATTTGTCAATTTACCCTTATATGATTATTTGAAGTTGTTACCTCTTTTGTTGTCATGTTACCTCTTTTGTTGTTGATCATTCTTATTTGAAGTTACTATTACATGATATCCCTTCGTTGTCGAGTTATTCTCATGCATTTAGACGTAGCTGTTACTTTATGCCATGTCTTTCACTGTTAGATTACGATATACACTAGAATTTGGAATTGCCATTTCATGGAAATATCTTCATTATTGAGTTTATTCTTAAGCAAATAACTCAAGTTGAAGTTATTGAGAGCCGTTAACCTATTTAGTGGATGTTGTTGTTTAATGGAGTATCTTTCGTTGTTGAGTTATTTACCCATTTTATTTTGTTGCTATTGAGATTCTTGTACACATCGTGGTTGAGTCGTGGGCTATGTGTTGTGGTGATATCGGTATTGTTGTTTTGGAAGATTTATTCCCTATGGGCACTTGTGGTACGAATTGATACCTTGCGTTGTTGTGATGTCAGCACATATGGATTTGTTGTGTGGATTGGTTGTTGCTATGCGGAGCATAAGGGTGGCATCTCACTATTGTTGTTGTTTGTATAGAGTGATACGTGTGGCTAATATGATATACTGTCTGGGTGGAGTGATACGGGTGGCTATTGTGTTATTATTTGGGCTATTATGATATTGTCTATGAGGAGAAATAAGGGTGGCTATGTCGGGGATGATATGTGACAGTCTAGGGGCATATTATTGATGATATTTGTGTGATGGTATGATTTTCCTTGGGTATTTCATGCACGTTACGTGACTTGTTGTATTGTTTCCAATGAGCTTCTCAATGTCCGTGATATCACTTGTTGACTTGAACTATAATAGTACGCCGTACCATGTCACTTATACCAGTCTAAGAGTATGAAACTTTATATTCATTGATCATGCACATGTATTCAAATGTATCTGCTTGATTGTGATATTGAGCTTGTGATCACGCCAGGTGGATTGTGATGGTGAGCATGTGACTATGCGAGGCGGATTGAGGTATTGGCACGTGAGTTGTCTGTGCGGTTGTAATTGATAATGTGGGCACGAGGTGCCATTGTATATAATTCGTGAATTAGGACTCGTGATATGCGATTCTGAGGAGTGGTATCTCAAGGTGATTTTGTTGTAAACTTTGTGTTAGAATGGCTTGATTATTTGATTGTCATAATTTTTCCTTATTTCGTTTCACTGGTACTTTAACGGTGTTCTGATTACTTTACTATTTTTATCACATACTTATTCCTTGTTTCCATTTACTGATTCTTGCTTCCACTACTAGTTTTATACTTATATACTGCACAAGTTATTATAACCAGTAACTGTTTTGACTTGTATCTCATCACTATTCCATGGAGGTTAGTCTTGATACTTACTGGGTACTGATCGTGGTGTACTCATGCTACACTTATGCACATTTTTGTGCAGATCCAGGTATTGAAGATAACACACTCAAGCAGAGTTAACTTCTTGATCGCGACGATTCAAGGTAGAGCTGCTTGGTCGTCGCAGTCCCTTGGAATCCTTTTCCTTTTGATTGTACTATTAATTTGTTATTCAAACAGTTTTGTATTTTGTTTTGAGATATTTCTATTTATTCATTCATGACACTGTACTACCTAGTCTTGGGAGGATTATTGTGATTATTACCGCGTAGGCTTGTATCACCATTATTTTGGTAATTATACTAAACTCTGCCTTAGAATATCATGCTCGACTGGTTTAACTGTTGTATGTAACTTCCTTACCTAGTCTTAGAGACTAGGTGCCATCACGACGCCTACGTCAGGATTTTGGGTCATGACATACTTGAAGTATTTTGCCTCCTTGCGTTTGGGTTCTGAACTTAAAGTTAGATGGTATAATTCTAAAAGTGTTTGGGTACCGATATTGGTGTACTCATGCTATGCTTCTGCACATTTTTGTGCAGATCCAGGTGTTGAAGACTGTGGACCTAGGCAGTGTTAGCTTCTTGATCGCGAGGATTCAAGGTAGAGCTACTCATTCACCGAAGTCCCTTGAAATCCTTTTCCTGACAATATTACTGTCGATTCTCTTTTCTCAATAGTATTGTATTTTGAGTTATTTTTTTATGTACTTAGTAGATTTCGTGACTCTATACTGCCTAATCTTGGGAGGATTGTTGTGATTATTCTCGCGTAGGCTTGTTTCACCTTTATTTCGGTATTTATATTAATTTATGCTTTAAAAATATCATGTTACTCGGTTTAGCTGTTGTAAGTAATCGGCTCACTTAGTTTTGGAGACTATTTTCCATCACGATTGATCTCGCCCAACTATGCCTTATAAAAAGGACTAAGCGGTCGCTGCAAATATAATCCGGTTTACAAGTCCGGAGTCGAATCCCACAGAGAACTAAGGTTTAGCTACAGCTGTTCACTATCACCAAGAAGTTAAGCTTGAACAATTCCTAACTTATAGATATTAAGATTCTTGTGTTTAACTAATTAACTAATAAATTAAAATAGTAAATTAACAACTAACGATACTGAGGGTTAAAGAAAAGATTAAGGAGGTCTAGAGTTATGATTTTCCCTATTGTCGGAATCCTTCCCGCTGTGTCTTCTATAATTTCGCCTAAGTATTCTCTACCGATCATGAGCACTATTATTACCGTAAATCTCTCCCGAGTAATTACGATAATTTATTAGACGCACTCTCCCGAGCTACGCTAGCTGGCTTTTAATACAGCTCACTTCAGATCGCACCCAAGGCTTCGTTATCCCTAATCCCACCTTTAAACCATCGGTTATTGATCCCTCATATACTCTAGGAGTGGTGTTGTTCAACAATTACCTAAATATGCACTTTCTCTCGAGTTATGCATACTAAATAGGCACAGCTAATTGAGAGCTCTTCAACCAACCACAATATAAACGTTGTTGAACAAATAGAGAAAAGCTATGACTCAATTATATAAAAACATAACAAGAATTTATCCTACAAAAGGTTCTATCAAAACTCTAGATAACAAATTAGCTATTCATAATAGTATGTAAAACTACTAAATGTCATAACCAACAATAAAAAAAAAAAATAGGAAGAGGAAGGAAAAACTCGTAGAAGAATTCTCCGCCTTGCTCCCAATGTGTTCTTGCCTCCTTAGGTCGAATTTATGTCCAAATATGTCCCCCCTTCTTCAAAATAGGTTTAGGACCCCTTTTATACAAGTTGGAATAGTGTAGGGCCAAAATAAACTTGTCCCGGGCGAAATAGGACTTCTTTTTGACGCCTGGAGGGGCGCGACCGCGGCCAAAACGCGGTAGGACCGCGGCCAGACAAGCTCTCTGATTTTCTGCCGCGGTCAGTTACGCGGTCGCGGTTTCGACCGCGTTTTTCACCCTGTTACGTTTGGAATTTGGTAAACCGTAAAACATAAAAGTTGTAGCCCTTTGAATTAGCTTTCCAACCATATATTGTGGAGCCCAAATGGCATTCTGAGTAAAAAGTTATGTCTATTTTACTAGACAATGCGCAATATGCCTCCTCAAGTCTTCGTTCGTACTTAATTATCAAATTTGACCCCCGAACACGATCCCGGCTTAATCCCTTGAGCTTTTGCTCATACTTCAAAGCTTCAAATCACTTAAATTCATTCCATAACATCTATGTAGCTCGGAATCACACCTACAAGGCATAAAACATACAATTAGTGCAAAACACAAGCGATTAAAGCGCAAACTCAATTAAAGTGCAGTAAATTCGAGTTTAATAAGCGACTAAAATATGCAATTATAGCCTATCATCAACACCCCACACTTAAACCATTGCTCGTCCTCGAGCAATCAAACTATACTTTTTTTATAGACACGACCTTTTTAAACAATTCTCCTAACTCATCACACCAAGAGTATTTAAAATAGACTAAGCACAAAAGCGTAACATCTTCACCTCAAGATTTGACTCACAAGTACCACACGTTATTCACAACTCACCCACTTACTCTAATATAGAAGTCACTGACATTACCTTTCCTTCATGAATAAATTGCCCTCACACAACAAAAGAGAGTAGTTCCACACAATAAAATTTAAGAACACTTAGGAACTCAAGATAGAAAGAATTCACTCACTCTCAGAAATAACATTCATATGCCACAAAAGATGCACCATAAGCTTGCCTGTAGTGTACTACTCCACTAATCGAGCTCATTCAATCTTGGATCAATTAGGACTTTATTTGGTTGTAATGTAGGCTACGGGACGGGTAGGATACATTTAGATATAAGAGTGACTACACCTCCCTAAGCACTTTAATACATACATTTTAACATTTAAACTCCATACTTATGTCAAACCAAACTCCACCTTCACATCAATTTATATTACCCCATACTTCTTTAAGCACGATTACATCAAGAGCCACCACTTATCAAGGAATTATTATTTTTTTTTTTTACAACAATCCAGCTATTTTTTTTTAATTCAAGTGGCTTTTACTTTTTCAAAACAGTGCACATTTCTCCTTATTTCATTAGTTCCACTCAAAAGCCAAACCAACCACCCCACACTTTAACTGTTACAAAGTTCATAAACAATTCAAGTGCTCATGAGAGGTTACAATGGTTCAAATAGATGGTTAATTCCAACAAATGGGTAAGGCTTGTAATGTGGTTGCCAAGGAAACAGGATTACAGGCTTAAAGGGGTTAACTACGATACATAACAATTAGGTGAGTAAAATATGTATATATGGCTCAACAAGAAATCGCCTATATCACTTCCAAGACTGAACAACACTACTATTTCGCTTTGCAAACACACGGGGCAAGTTCTAGGCATCAAATGCAATGCACAGAATAACACAAAACCTTACACACACATGGCACATAACTCACTCAGGATTGGATTCATCAAGACACTCTAGTCAAAGCCGTTAAGCAAAGTTAAAATCATACAATTTAAGGTACTTCTACAAGAGTCAAAAACCGAGCCTAAGCGTCACAGCCAAAGTACTCACTATTCTCAAGGCATAACAAAGTCAAGAGATATTTCATCATTTCAAAACAAAACAAAATGGCTCCTATTCCCAAAAAAAAACTAACTACACCCGGTTCAAATAAAACCCTTGGAAAAGAACCATGGTTTAAAGAAAAACCATGGGGTCATTGTTACACTACCTAACAAAACAAAAAATCTTTTTGGTATTTTCTTTAGACTTACTTCCCTCAAGAAAACTGTCTAGAAGATCCGTCATCAGGAAAAGTCCAATCTTTTAAAAAAAAAAACACAGCTAAAGTAGCATGAAAAACCACCCAGACAATCTCCTCACCCCACACTTAAAATTGTGCATTGTCCCCAATGCACATCCATACATACAAGAAGGTAAAAGAAACTCTCGAGTATGCCAAAGGCCGAAGCACTAACCGGTCATGGGGTACTCAGACTTCTCCCAACTTGGTCCTTCGTGCTGGTACCCCACACTTATTCCAACTATTTCATTTGTTGGTGCATCCTTCCAATACCTTTGCTTTCCATACTCCTAGAAAATAAAAAAATTGACACTACAAAAATAATATAATAAAAAAAATATAAAAAAATAAAAGAAAGCAATAAAGTTGGGTTGCCTCCCAACAAGCGCTTGATTTAACGTTGCGGCACGACGTGAATCACTTTCTGCCTTCACTTTGAACTTATGAATCGAACCCCAAGTTTTGATTCTGCTCTATGATCATGCTCCTGGGGTGGTGGAACAAATCTGGCTAGCCCAATAAAATAATGTAGTATTCTGCACTTCTTGGCCTTTAGATGAGGTGTGTAATCCCGATTTTCTGGCAAGAAGAATTCCAGAATGTAAGCACTTTGTTCCTCATTCCTTGACTCCTCAAATGGCTCGGGCGACTCTATTTCCATATCATCATCTAAACACAATGTGGAAAAATGCTTGGAGTGAGGACCAATGCGCTCAACTACATGAACATTGGGACTGTCTACATTCTCAACACTAATGACAATAGAGTCAACTAAATATGTATCCTCAATATCCTTGGTTGACTCTAGTATCTCTTCTACAACATCGACATCCTCAAAATCTAGTGCGATTGATTGTTGGTGTTCTACTCTAGCCTCCTCCTCTAGCTCATCAGTTTCTGTATCTAATTCACGCTCTTCTTGGATACTATTCACAATATTGGCTTGTTGAGCATTAAAAACTTCAACCAGTTGACTAATGTGAACTTTCAAGTTGTGAATAGTTTCCTCCTGCCTTTCTATCCGCAGTAGTAATTTACTCTGTTGTTCCAAAATGCACTTTAACATATCTTCGAGCTTCTTTAGGTCAGCTTCCCTAGGTTCTTTATTCCTATTAACTTCACCAGAAAAAGAAGAACCATCAAAGTAAGGGGTTGGGGTAAGGTAAGAAATATAAGCAAAACCGTGAAAGTGACCATCTTGACCACCACACATATCATACACATTCCACACATAAGATTGAGTTGGTGCACAAAACTCGCTCTCGGGAATATTTTGATAATTTTGCCCTGAGTGGTTTTCTTCACATCATGCATAAGGAGGATTAAAAGTAGAATTACCAACATCTAAATTCTCATAATTCCATGATGCCATGTTTCTCAAATTAAAAAAATAAAACTAAAATAAAAAAACATAAAAAATCAAATAATAAAATAAAAGTTCAAACTTGAAACCTAGCAATATGTACACCTACAACTACACCGTTAGTTCCCCGGCAACGGCGCCAAAATTTGATCTCGCCCAACTGTGCCTTATAAAAAGGACTAAGCGGTCGCTGCAAATATAATCCGGTTTACAAGTCCGGAGTCGAATCCCACAGAGAACTAAGGTTTAGCTACAGCTGTTCACTATCACCAAGAAGACAAGCTTGAACAATTCCTAACTTATAGATATTAAGATTCTTGTGTTTAACTAATTAACTAATAAATTAAAATAGTAAATTAACAACTAACGATACTGAGGGTTAAAGAAAAGATTAAGGAGGTCTAGAGTTATGATTTCCTTTATTGTCGGAATCCTTCCCGCTATGTCTTCTATAATTTCGCCTAAGTATTCTCTACCGATCATGAGCACTCTTATTACCGTAAATCTCTCCCGAGTAATTACGATAATTTACTAGACGCACTCTCCCGAGCTACGCTAGCTGGCTTTTAATACAGCTCACTTCAGATCGCACCCAAGGCTTCGTTATCCCTAATCCCACCTTTAAACCCTCGGTTATTGATCCCTCATATACTCTAGGAGTGGTGTTGTTCAACAATTACCTAAATATGCACTCTCTCTCGAGTTATACATACTAAATAGGCACAGCTAATTTAGAGCTCTTCAACCAACCACAATATAAACGTTGTTGAACAAACAGAGAAAAGCTATGGCTCAATTATATAAAAACATAACAAGAATTTATCCTACAAAAGGTTCTATCAAAACTCTAGATAACAAATTAGCTATTCATAATAGTATGTAAAACTACTAAATGTCATAACCAACAATAAAAAAAAAATAGAAAGAGGAAGGAAAAACTCGTAGAAGAATTCTCCGCCTTGCTCCCAATGTGTTCTTGCCTCCTTAGGTCGAATCTATGTCCAAAATATGTCCCCCATTCTTCAAAATAGGTTTAGGACCTCTTTTATACAAGATGGAATAGTGTAGGGCTGAAATAAACTTGTCCCGGACGAAATAGGACTTCTTTTTTACGTCTGGAGGGGCGCGACCGCGGCCAAAACGCGGTAGGACCGCGGCCAGACAAGCTCTCTGATTTTCTGCCGCGGTCAGTTCCGCGGTCGCAGCTTCGACCGCGTTTTTCACCCTGTTACGTTCGAAATTTGGAAAAACGTAAAACATGAAAGTTGTAGCCCTTTGAATTAACTTTCCAACCATAGATTGTGGAGCCCAAATGGAGTTCTGAGAAAAAAGTTATATTTATTTTTCTAGACAGTGCGCAATATGCCTCCTCAAGTCTTCGTTCGTACTTAATTATCAAATTTGACCCCCGAACACGATTCCGGCTTAATTCCTTGAGCTTTTACTCAGACATCAAAGCTTCAAATCACTTAAATTCATTCCATAACATCTATATAGTTCGGAATCACACCTACAAGGCATAAAACACACAATTAGTGCAAAACACTAGCGATTAAAGCGCAACTCAATTAAAGTGCAGTAAATTCGAGTATAATAAGCGACTAAAATATGCAATTATAGCCTATCATCAACGATCCTGAAGACGTGACTTTGGGTCGTGACATTTACAGTCGTTCCATTCCATTTGAAACTAAAAAAATATGAGTACCCAATAGCATCTTATTTTTCCTAGTATTTGTGCTCTTGTCATCAAATTGAGAAGATTCTTTAATGCATACTACGTGATATATACGATATGGTAAGCTATTATAAATATATAGTGCTGATTTATATTACCGCTGACTGCTGTCCGTTGCATGATTAACTTTATTCTAATCAGAAAGTAAACATTGAGATTTATTTAGCAATTGCTCTATTTTTTTTTTCTTGAATTGCTTTAGTGAACATTCACAAATTTGTGATACTTTAACACTGTTGGTTAGTATGGCGAGTATACATTATCAATATAATTAAAGAAAATACTATATTTTTAAATAAGGTGAGTAACATTATAATTAAAGAAATTACGTAAATGGCACCGATTCGATTACCTTGCTAGAAAGGATGCCGTGCCACAATTACCTTGTATTTCATAATATAGCTCATAATATAGCTAAACTGATATGCAGATTTCATTAATTTTCTGCATTAAAGATTGTATAGCTTAAATTGGGATGATATTTATCTTTCAACATATGCAACTAAATTATTACCTCAATAAAAGTGTGAACACCCAATTTTCCAATTATACACTTATTTATATGTTATTACCATGTCTGGATATGATAGATGGATTTTCTAATAGTAGGTCATTGAAAGATATATAGCTGCCCTCGCAAGCCTCCATATATACTTTATTTTATACCTTTAAACTTCCACAGTTGAAATAGAAAGTGTATTTTAGGTCTTTCCTGAAAAATGGTTAATGAGCATAGAAGATCAGTTGTTCTTCAAGAAAGGATGGAAACTTTGTTTAAGAAAGCAGAAGAGCTATCTGTTCTATGTGATGTAGAAATTGGTATTATTGTTTTCAGCCCTGATAAAAAAAATGCTGTATATGAGTGGCCATCAAGAGATAAATTTAAACAACTCTTGATGAGATATCTAGATAAACCACTGGTAGAGAGGCTTAAGAAGTTGACAACAAATGAAATGTTCCTCATGAAAGAGATGGATGCTAAGATGAAGATAATTGAG